>NC_057794.1:76583696-76599927 GCF_018294505.1 Triticum aestivum | reverse complement strand
CCAATCCGCCTCGCCTGCCCGAGGAGGTGGTGGCCGTCGACAGCGGGGATGGGGGGGCGACGGCGGCGGCAGCGTCCATCTCCGCCTGGATCGCGCGCGTGGGGGTGCGGGGAGGGGAGGGGAATTGGCTCGCGAGATTTGATCGCGAGGGGGCGACTCGGACAGGAAGGGTGGTGGAAGGGAGGATGGTCGATGCTGGGGGCGATGAGGAGGTCGTCGGCAGCTGGGATGGGGGGAGGCCGGCGGCGGGGTTGGGATGGCAGAGAGAAGGAGGTCTGGGTCGGGGAGAGGGAGATCTGGGAGGAGGTGACGGCGGCGAGGAGCTGAGGGAGGAGGATGCGGGTGCGGGTTAGGGTTTGGGCTGCGGATGGATGGCTGGATGGAGAGGTGGAGAGTTGGACGGATGGATGGGCGCCATGTCATCGATCCATGTGACAACTAAACCCGCCAATGAGAATAGAACACATATAATTGTGCTTTTCCTTTTGTTTTTCTTTTACTTTTACACATGAAAAAAATCAAAAAAAATGGTCTCATATTGTGCACAAGGGTGCATATTGGAATGGCAAACAATGTTGCCTAAGGGAATTTTCATTTTCTTTGGACGAAAAAATCATTTTCCATTTTTCGAGTGCCCCAAATGAGGTTTTTTTGTGAAGAACCTACCAAATAATTGCTGCAAAATTGGACCAAATTATTTTTATAAAATACTAGGCCATATTTAATGCACAATTGACCAAATGGTCGGGTGTAAAAAGTTTTGATCCACCTCTCGTGAAAAAGACAAATTTCCACCGATTCAGTTGGAAGCGGGTCAAATTTGAACTGCGACCGCCTCATAGTTTGCTATTTATTTTTTCCAAAAATCATTTCTAGGTACAAAAGTATCTATTTAATCAGAGAAACACAAAAAAAAAATCCAAAATTCAACCACTAGCTAGGAACGGTCATTCCCGCCGTTTTGACCGCATTTTGAAATGGGCATAAAAAATTAAAAAAAATAAAAAATTGGGAAACCTTCGCATTGTGTCATTATATATGGCCAAGTTCCCAGGAAAAATAACAAACTTGTAATACGACAATTATTTTAAAAAAGTGTTCTCAAAAACGAGCTATCACGTATGGAGATCAATGGCTTTCAGGCCAAATGATCAATCTTATGGCCACATTCATGACATAGTTTGTTCAAATGATCTCAGATTGTGCACAAGGGTGCATATTGGAATGGCAAACAATGTTGCCTAAGGGAATTTTCATTTTCTTTGGACGAAAAAATCATTTTCCATTTTTCGAGTGCCCAAATGAGGTTTTTTGTGATGGACCTACCAAATAATTGTTGCAAAATTGGACCAAATCATTTTTTATAAAATACTAGGCCGTATTTAATGCACAATTGACCAAATGGTTGGGTGTAAAAAGTTTTGATCCACCTCTGGTGAAAAAGACAAATTTCCGCCGATTCAGTTGGAAGCGGGTCAAATTTGAACTACAGCTGCCTCATAGTTTGCTATTTATTTTTTCCAAAAATCATTTCTAGGTACAAAAGTATCTATATAATCAGAGAAACACCAAAAAAATCCAAGATTCAACCACTAGCTAGGAACGGTCATTCCTGCCGTTTTGACCGCATTTTGAAACGGGCATAAATTTTTTTAAAAAAATCAAAAAATTGGGAAACCTTCGCATTGTGTCATTATATGTGACCAAGTCCATAGGAAAAATAACAAACTTGTAATACGGCAATTATTTTAAAAAAGTGTTCTCAGAAACGAGGTATCACGTATGGATATCAATGACTTTCAAGCCAAATGAATAATCTTATGGCCACATTCATGGCATAGTTTGTTCAAATGATCTCATATTGTGCACAAGGGTGCATATTGGAATGGCAAACAATGTTGCCTAAGGAAGTTTTCATTTTCTTTGGACGAAAAAACCATTTTTCATTTTTCGAGTGCCCAAAAGGAGGTTTTTTTGTGAAGGACCTCTCAAATAATTGTTGCAAAATTGGACCAAATCAATTTTATAAAATACTAGGACATATTTAATGCACAATTGACAAAAAATGGTTGGATGCAAAAAGTTTTGATCCACCTCTCGTGAAAAAGACAAATTTCCGCCGATTCAGTTGGAAGCGGGTCAAATTTGAACTGCAGCCGCCTCATAGTTTGCTATTTATTTTTTTCAAAAATCATTTCTAGTTACATAAGTACCTATTTAATCATAAATACATGGTTTGGTGGCGATACGTCGAGGTTTGGGCGGTGGCCGAGGGCCCCAACTCTAGAGCGCATAAACTCGCATGCCCGCCGCATGGTCACCGCGTGACCGTGGCATTGCCATGTGTTCTGGGCGGCCTAGGCATGTCTAGTGGGTTGGGCACTCCCCAGGTAGGTGCTAGGAAGAAAATTACAACATAAAATTCTCACGAGGAGACCGATCGATGCTCAAACATGAATTAGCAGCCAAGTGTTTGATTAGTGGTACGGGAAATGTACATGGCTAATGAGCGTGAGTTTTGGCTGCGGATGATCAGTTACTAAGAAGACCGTCTTCACAAATTTTCAGCTCAAAAGGAGGAGCCTAGGTGGTACTTGCTTTGCAAAGTACCACACTGGACATAAATACGAATGTTGAAGCTGGGCTCAAAATAATGAATGGATTGAGCTGAAATTTGGTGTAGGATGGTTATTTGGGCATAGGAAAGCACTATAGAAAATGAATACTATTTGGACATGCCAAAGTGGTACTTCCTTCACAAAGTGCTGCTCTGAATAGAATAGGAAAATGAATATTGTTAAATTATTTTTGAACTAGGCAAGGAAGGTTTTTGACATATTTGATGAAGATATGATCCAAACAATTTATGAGAATTTTTTGGGAATTTTTGGAATCACATAAATATAGGTTGCTTCACAACCTAGTGCAAAAATTGACACATGGACATGACACATAGGCAAAACTGATGAGATGGCGCCTAGTCATCGCAAACCACCACAATTTACAAGGCTATGACCAACTATATTGGTCGTTAACAACTAGAAATAAGGCAACGGACTAGCGCTGTTTGCTTTATGACCATTTCGTGTAAGGAAATTACGACCTTTTGACCAAAATGGTCGCAATGGTTTAGGGTTTGGAGCCCTCCGGACAGCTTTTGACCAATTGGTCTCAAATGGTCATAGATCTATGACCAATTCTTACAGGGTCACTGACAGAAGGTCACTAGTTGACATATTTCTTGTAGTGAAACAGAGTGTCCCTAGTATGCCTCTACTAGACTAGCTCATATATCAAAGATGGTTAAATTTCCTGACCGTAGACATGTGTTGTCATTTGCTCAATAGGATCACATCATTAGAGAGTGATGTGATGGACAAGACCCATCCGTTAGCTTAGCATAATGATCGTTTAGTTTTATTGCTATTGCTTTCATCATGACTTATACATGTTCCTCTGACTATGAGATTATGCAACTCACGAATACCGGAGGAACACCTTATGTGCTATCAAACATCACAACATAACTGGGTGATTATAAAGATGCTCTATAGGTGTCTCCGATGGTGTTTGTTGAGTTGGCATAGATCGAGATTAGGATTTGTCACTTCGTGTATCGGAGAGGTATGTCTGGGCCCTCTCGGTAAGCTCATCACTATAAGCCTTGCAACAAAATCGCGATTCTGTTATACGATTCTATGACTTTACGATCCAAACTAACCCCTATGATTCTACGATTTTAATTCATAGAATCTACGTTTTTACGATCCTGATAGTGAAGATTCTACGATTTGCGATCCTACCATCATAACTCCGATCCGATTCAAAATTGTGATTCTGACAACCTTGCTTGCAAGCAATGTGACTAATGAGTTAGTTGCGGGATGATGCATTATGGAATGAGTAAAGAGACTTGCCGGTAATGATATTGAACTAGGTATGATAATACCGACGATCGAATCTCGAGCAAGTAACATACCGATGACAAAGGGAACAACGCATGTTGTTATGCGGTTTGACTGATAAAGATCTTCAAAGAATATGTAGGAACCAATATGAGCATCCTGGTTCCGCTATTGGTTATTGACCAGAGATGTGTCTCGGTCATGTCTACATAGTTCTCGAACCCATAGGGTCCGCACGCTTAACATTCGATGACGATTTGTATCATGAGTTATATGTTTTGATGAACCGAAGTTTGTTCGGAGTCCCGGATGAGATCACGGACATGACGAGGAGTCTCGGAATGGTCGAGGCATAAAGATTGATATATTGGTGTGACGCCCCGATTTGACCGTACACTAATCATACACGCAAGCGTGTACGATCAAGATCAGGGACTCACGGGAAGATATCACAACACAACTCTACAAATAAAAAAAAGTCATACAAGCATCATATTACAAGCCAGGGGCCTCGAGGGCTCGAATACAAGAGCTCGATCATAGACGAGTCAGCGGAAGCAACAATATCTGAGTACAGACATAAGTTAAACAAGTTTGCCTTAAGAAGGCTAGCACAAACTGGGATACCGATCGAAAGAGGCGCAAGCCTCCTGCCTGGGATCCTCCTAAACTAGTCCTGGTCGTCGTCAGCGGGCTGCACGTAGTAGTAGGCACCTCCAGTGTAGTAGGAGTCATCGTCGATGGTGGCGTCTGGCTCCTGGGCTCCATCGTCTGGTCGCAGCAATCGGGGATAGAAAGGGGAAAAGAGGGAGCAAAGCAACCGTGAGTACTCATCCAAAGTACTCGCAAGCAAGGAGCTACACTACATATGTATGCATTGGTATCAAATGGAAAAGGGGTATCATATATGGACTGAACTGCAAAATGCCGGAATAAGAGGGGGATAGCTAGTCCTTTCGAAGACTACGCTTCTGGTAACCTCCATCTTGCAGCAGAAGAAGAGAGTAGATGGTAAGTTCACCAAGTAACATCGCATAGCATAATCCTAACCGATGATCCTCCCCTCGCCGCCCTGTGAGAGAGCGATCACCGGTTGTATCTGGCACTTGGAAGGGTGTGCTTTATTAAGTATCCGGTTCTAATTGTCATAAGGTCAAGGTCCAACTCCAAGTCGTCCTGTTACCGAAGATCACGACTATTTGAATAGATTAATTTCCCTGCAGGGGTGCACCACATTTCCCAACACGCTCAATCCCCTTTGTCCGGACACACTTTCCTGGGTCATGTCCGGCCTCGGAAGATCAACACGTCGCAGCCCTACCTAGGCACAACAGAGAGGTCAGCACGCCAGTCTAAATCCTATGGCGCAGGGGTCTGGGCCCATCGCCCATTGCACACCTGCACGTTGCATGGGCGGCTGGAGAGCAGACCTAGCAACCTCCATTAAAAAGGAAGTTGCGTTACGCAGTCCAACCCGGCGCACGCCGCTCAGTCGCTGACGTCATGAAGGCTTTGGCTGATACCACGATGTCGAGTGCCCATAACTGTTCCTGCGTAGTTGGTTAGTGCGTATAGGTCAGTGGCCAGACTTGGATCAAATACCAAGATCTCGTTAAGCGTCTTATCTTGAAGTAACCGTGAACGCCGACCAGGGCCAGGCCCACCTCTCACCTGGGTGGTCTCAACCTGCCCTGTCGCTCCACCACAAAGATCCACATAGAGGGCCGTTAGGAAAGTATGTCCTTTCAGCCCCCCAATTCGTGAATCAACCGCGGGTACTCAACGAGCCGACCCGACTTTAGTCACAACATATATCATGTGTAATAGGTATAGTATATACCCGTGATCAACACCCGACGTGATCACGACCCGATAGTATAGCATGGCAGACAGACAGACAAGAATGTAGTGTTGGGGAACGTTGCAGAAAATAAAAATTTTCCTACGGTTTCACCAAGATCCATCTAGGAGTTCATCTAGCAACGAGTGATTGGATTGCATCTACATACCTTTGTAGATCACGCGCGAAAGCGTTCAAAGAACGGGGATGAGGAAGACGTACTCGACGTGATCCAAATCACCGGAGATCCTAGCGCCGAATGGACGGCACCTCTGTGTTCAACATACGTACGGTCAGCGTGACGTCTCCTCCTTCTTGATCCAGCAAGGGGGAGGAGAGGTTGATGAAGATCCAGCAGCACGACGGCGTGGTGGTGGATGCAGGGCGTCACAGTAGCAGCGCTTGGCCGTATACTACGAGAGAGAGGTGTAGCAGGGGAGAGGGAGGCGCCAAGACTCAAGGTATGGTTGCCCCCTCCCTCCCCCCTTTATATAGGCTCCCCTAGGGGGGGGGCATCGGACCTAGGAGATGGGATCTCCTAGGGGGGGCGGCGGCCAAGGGTGGAGTAGCCCCCAAGGCAAGGTGGGGCGCCCCCCCACCCCTAGGGTTCCAACCCTAGGCGCATGGGGTGGGCCTAGGGGGGCGCACCAGCCCATTATGGGCTGGTTCCCCTCCCCACTTTGGCCCATGGGGCCCTCCGGGATGGGTGGCCCCACCCGGTGGACCCCCGGGACCCTTCCGGTGGTCCCGGTACAATACCGGTGACCCCGAAACTCACCCGATGGCCGAAACTGCACTTCCTATATATAATTCTTCACCTCCGGACCATTCCGGAACTCCTCGTGACGTCCAGGATCTCATCCGGGACTCCGAAAAACTTTCGGGTTACTGCATATTCATATCTCTACAACCCTAGCGTCACCGAACCTTAAGTGTGTAGACCCTACGGGTTCGGGAGACATGTAGACATGATCGAGACGGCTCTCCGGTCAATAACCAACAGCGGGATCTGGATACCCATGTTGGCTCCCACATGCTCCTCGATGATCTCATCGGATGAACCACGATGTCGAGGATTCAAGCAACCCCGTTTACAATTCCCTTCGTCAATCGGTATGCTACTTGCCCGAGATTCGATCGTCGGTATCCCAATACCTTGTTCAATCTCGTTACCAGCAAGTCACTTTACTCGTACCGTAATGCATGATCCCGTGACCAGACACTTGGTCACTTTGATCTCATAATGATGATGCATTACCGAGTGGGCCCAGTGATACCTCTCCGTCATACGGAGTGACAAATCCCAGTCTTGATCCGTGCCAACCCAACAGACACTTTCGGAGATACCCGTAGTATACCTTTATAGTCACCCAGTTACGTTGTGACGTTTGATACACCCAAAGCACTCCTACAGTATTCGGGAGTTACACGATCTCATGGTCTAAGGAAAAGATACTTGACATTGGAAAACTCTAGCAAACGAACTATACGATCTTGTGCTATGTTTAGGATTGGGTCTTGTCCATCACATCATTCTCCTAATGATGTGATCTCGTTATCAATGACATCCAATGTCCATAGTCAGGAAACCATGACTATCTGTTGATCAACGAGCTAGTCAACTAGAGGCTTACTAGGGACATGTTGGTGTCTAAGTATTCACACATGTATTACGATTTCCGGATAACACAATTATAGCATGAATAAAAACAATTATCATGAACAAGGAAATATAATAATAATGCTTTTATTATTGCCTCTAGGGCATATTTCCAACAGTCTCCCACTTGCACTAGAGTCAATAATCTAGTTACATTGTGATGAATCAAACACCCATGGAATTCTGGTGTTGATCATGTTTTGCTCTAGGGAGAGGTTTAGTCAACGGATCTGCTACATTCATGTCCGTATGTACTTTACAAATATCTATGTCTCCATCTTGAACATTTTCACGAATGGAGTTGAAGCGACGCTTGATGTGCCTGGTCTTCTTGTGAAACCTGGGCTCCCTGGCAAGTGCAATAGCTCCAGTGTTGTCACAGAAGAGTTTGATTGGCCCCGACGCATTGGGTATGACTCCTAGGTCGGTGATGAACTCCTTCACCCAAATTGCTTCATGCGCTGCCTCCGAGGCTGCCATGTATTCTGCTTCACATGTAGATCCCGCAACGATGCTCTGCTTGCAACTGCACCAGCTTACTGCCCCACCATTCAAAATATACACGTATCCGGTTTGTGACTTGGAGTCATCCAGATCTGTGTCGAAGCTAGCGTCGACGTAACCTTTTACGACGAGCTCTTCGTCACCTCCATAAACGAGAAACATTTCCTTAGTCCTTTTCAGGTACTTCAGGATATTCTTGACCGATGTCCAGTGTTCCTTGCCGGGATTACTTTGGTACCTTCCTACCAAACTTATGGCAAGGTTTACATCAGGTCTGGTACACAGCATGGCATACATAATAGAACCTATGGCTGAGGCATAGGGGATGACACTCATCTCTTCTATATCTTCTGCCGTGGTCGGACATTGAGCTGAGCTCAATTTCACACCTTGTAACACAGGCAAGAACCCCTTCTTAGACTGATCCATAGTGAATTTCTTCAATATCTTATCAAGGTATGTGCTTTGTGAAAGACCTATGAGGCGTCTTGATCTATCTCTATAGATCTTGATGCCTAATATATATGCAGCTTCTCCAAGGTCCTTCATTGAAAAACTCTTATTCAAGTAGGCCTTAATGCTGTCCAAGAGTTCTATATCATTTCCCATCAAAAGTATGTCATCTACATATAATATGAGAAATGCTATAGAGCTCCCACTCACTTTCTTGTAAATGCAGGCTTCTCCATAAGTCTGTGTAAACCCAAACGCTTTGATCATCTCATCAAAGCGAATGTTCCAACTCCGAGATGCTTGCACCAGCCCATAAATTGAGCGTTGGAGCTTGCACACCTTGTTAGCATTCTTAGGATCGACAAAACCTTCCGGCTGCATCATATACAATTCTTCCTTAAGGAAACCATTAAGGAATGCCGTTTTGACGTCCATTTGCCATATCTCATAATCGTAGAATGCGGCAATTGCTAACATGATTCGGACGGACTTTAGCTTCGCTACCGGTGAGAAAGTCTCATCGTAGTCAACCCCTTGAACTTGTCGATAACCCTTAGCGACAAGCCGAGCTTTATAGATGGTCACATTACCATCCACGTCTGTCTTCTTCTTAAAGATCCATTTATTTTCTATGGCTCGCCGCTTAACGAGCAAGTCAGTCAAAGTCCATACTTCGTTTTCATACATGGATCCTATCTCGGATTTCATGGCTTCTAGCCATTTGTCGAAATCCGGGCCCGCCATCGCTTCTTCATAGTTCGAAGGTTCACCGTTGTCTAACAACATGATTTCCAAGACAGGGTTGCCGTACCACTCTGGTGCGGAACATGTCCTTGTGGACCTACGAATTTCAGTAGGAGCTTGATCAGAAGTATCTTGACCATCATCATTAAATTCCTCTCTAGTCGGTGCAGGCACCTCAGGAACATTTTCTTGAGTTGCGCCATTTTCCGGTTCAAGAGGTAATACTTCATCAAGTTCTACTTTCCTCCCACTTAATTCTTTCAAGAGAAACTCCTTCTCTAGAAAGGATCCATTCTTGGCAATAAAGATCTTGCCTTCGGATCTGAGGTAGAAGGTATACCCAATAGTTTCTTTAGGGTATCCTATGAAGACGCATTTTTCCGACTTGGGTTCGAGCTTTTCAGGTTGAAGTTTCTTGACATAAGCATCACATCCCCAAACTTTTTAGAAACGACAGCTTAGGTTTCTTCCCAAACCATAATTCATACGGTGTCGTCTCAACGGATTTCGACGGAGCCCTATTTAAAGTGAATGCGGCAGTCTCTAAAGCATAGCCCCAAAATGATAGCGGTAAATCGGTAAGACACATCATAGATCGCACCATATCTAATAGAGTACGATTACGACGTTCGGACACACCATTACGCTGAGGTGTACCAGGCGGCGTGAGTTGTGAAACTATTCCACATTTTCTTAAGTGTGTGCCAAATTCATGACTCAAGTATTCTCCTCCACGATCTGATCGCAGGAACTTGATTTTCCTGTCACGTTGATTTTCATCCTCACTCTGAAATTCCTTGAACTTTTCAAAGGTCTCAGACTTGTGTTTCATTAAATAGACATACCCATATCTACTCAAGTCATCAGTGAGGGTGAGAACATAACGATAGCCACCGCGAGCCTCAACACTCATTGGACCACACACATCAGTATGTATGATTTCCAATAAGTTGGTTGCTCGCTCCATTGTTCCTGAGAACGGAGTCTTGGTCATTTTACCCATGAGGCATGGTTCGCACGTGTCAAATGATTCGTAATCAAGAGACTCTAAAAGTCCATCTGCATGGAGCTTCTTCATGCGTTTGACACCTATTTGACCAAGGCGGCAGTGCCACAAGTATGTGGGACTATCATTATCAACCTTACATCTTTTGGTACTCACACTATGAATATGTGTAGCATTACGCCCGAGATTCATTAAGAATAAACCATTCACCATCGGAGCATGACCATAAAACATATCTCTCATATAAATAGAACAACCATTATTCTCGGATTTAAATGAGTAGCCATCTCGTATCAAACGAGATCCTGATACAATGTTCATGCTCAAAGATGGCACTAAATAACAATTATTAAGGTTTAAAACTAACCCCGAAGGTAAATGTAGAGGTAGCGTGCCGACGGCGATCACATTGACCTTGGAACCATTCCCGACGCGCATCGTCACCTCGTCCTTTGCTAGTCTCCGCTTATTCCGCAGCTCCTTTCGTGATGCCGGCCTTCTTGTCCGCTAAGTATTTGGGGCAGTTCCGCTTCTAGTGACCACTTCCCTTGCAATAAAAGCACTTAGTTTCGGGCTTGGGTCCATTCTTTGGCTTCTTCCCGGCAGCTTGCTTGCCAGGCGCGGCAACTCCCTTGCCGTCCTTCTTGAAGGCTTTCTTACCCTTGCCCTTCTTGAACTTAGTGGTTTTATTCACCATCAATACTTGATGTTCCTTTTTGACTTCTACCTCTGCTGATTTCAGCATTGCAAATACTTCAGGAATGGTCTTTTCCATCCCCTGCATATTGAAGTTCATCACAAAGCTCTTGTAGCTCGGTGGAAGCGACTGAAGGATTCTATCAATGACCGCGTCATCCGGGAGATTAACTCCCAGCTGAGTCAAGTGGTTATGCAACCCAGACATAGTGAGTATGTGCTCACTGACAGAACTGTTTTCCTCCATCTTATAGCTGAAGAACTTGTCGGAGACTTGATATCTCTCGACCCGGGCATGAGCTTGGAAAACCATTTTCAGCTCTTCGAACATCTCATATGCTCCGTGTCTCTCAAAACGCTTTTGGAGCCCCGATTCTAAGCTGTAAAGCATGCCGCACTGAACGAGGGAGTAGTCATCGGTACGTGCCTGCCAAGCGTTCATAACGTCTTGTTCTGCAGGGAGAACAGGTGCGTCACCTAGGGTGCTTGTAGGACATAATCTTTCTTGGCAGCTATGAGGATGATCCTCAGGTTCCGGACCCAGTCCGTGTAGTTGCTGCCATCGTCTTTCAGCTTGGTTTTCTCTAGGAACGCGTTGAAGTTGAGGACTACGTTGGCCATTTGATCTACAAGACATATTGTAAAATTTAGACTAAGTTCATGATAATTAAGTTCATCTAATCAAATTATTCAATGAACTCCCACTTAGATAGACATCCCTCCAGTAATCTAAGTATAACATGATCCGAGTTAACTAGGCCGTGTCCGATCATCACGTGAGATGGACTAGTCAACATCGGTGAACATCTTCATGTTGATCGTATCTTCTATACGACTCATGCTCGACCTTTCGGTCTTCTATGTTCCGAGGCCATGTCTGCACATGCTAGGCTCGTCAAGTCAACCTAAGTGTGTTGCGTGTGTAAATCTGGCTTACACCCGTTGTATGTGAACGTTGGAATCTAACACCCGATCATCACGTGGTGCTTCGAAACAACGAATTGTCGCAACGGTGCACAGTTAGGGGGAACACTTTCTTGAAATTATTATGAGGGATCATCTTATTTACTACCATCGTTCTAAGTAAACAATATGGAGAAACATGATAAACATCACACGCAATCAAATAATAAAAGTGACATGATATGGCCAATATCACATAGCTCCTTTGATCTCCATCTTGGGGTTCCATGATCATCTTGTCACCAGCATGACACCATGATCTCCATCATCATGATCTCCATCATTGTGTCTTCATAAAGTTGCTCGCCAACTATTACTTCTACTACTATGGCTAACACGTTTAGCAATAAAGTAAAGTAATTTACATGGCGTTTCTCAATGACACGCAGGTCATACAAAAAATAAAGACAACTCCTATGGCTCCTGCCGGTTGTCATACTCATCGACATGCAAGTCGTGATTCCTATTACAATAGCATGAACATCTCATACATCACATATATATCATTCATCATTCATCACAACTTTGGCCATATCACATCACAGAACACTTGCTGCAAAAACAAGTTAGACATCCTCTAATTGTTGTTGTAAGTTTTACGTGGCTGCAATAGGGTCCTAGCAAGAACGTTTTCTTACCTACGTGAAAGCCACAACGTGATTTGTCAACTTCTATTTACCCTTCATAAGGACCCTTTTCATCGAATCCGCTCCAACTAAAGTGGGAGAGACAGACACCCGCCAGCCACCTTATGCAACTTGTGCATGTTAGTCGGTGGAACCGGTCTCACGTAAGCGTACGTGTAAGGTTGGTCCGGGCCGCTTCATCCCACAATACCGCTGAAGCAAGATAAGACTAGTAGCGGCAAGAAAGTTGACAACATCTACGCCCACAACAAATTGTGTTCTACTCGTGCAAAGAGAACTACGCATAGACCTAGCTCATGATGCCACTGTTGGGGAATGTTGCAGAAAACAAAATTTTTCCTACGGTTTCACCAAGATCCATCTAGGAGTTCATCTAGCAACGAGTGATTGGATTGCATCTACATACCTTTGTAGATCACGCGCGGAAGCGTTCAAAGAACGGGGATGAGGAAGACGTACTCGACGTGATCCAAATCACCGGAGATCCTAGCGCCAAACGGACGACACCTCCGTGTTCAACACACGTACGGTCAGCGTGACGTCTCCTCCTTCTTGATCCAGCAAGGGGGGAGGAGAGGTTGATGAAGATCCAGCAGCACGACGGCGTGGTGGTGGATGCAGGGCGTCACAGTAGCAGGGCTTCGCCGTATACTACGAGAGAGAGGTGTAGCAGGGGAGAGGGAGGCGCCAAGACTCAAGGTATGGCTGCCCCCTCCCTCCCCCTTTATATAGGCTCCCCTAGGGGGGGGCGCCGGCCCTAGGAGATGGGATCTCCTAGGGGGGGCGGCGGCCAAGGGTGGAGTAGCCCCCATGGCAAGGTGGGGCGCCCCCCACCCCTAGGGTTCCAACCCTAGGCGCATGGGGTGGGCCTAGGGGGAGCACCAGCCAATTATGGGCTGGTTCCCTCCCCACTTTGGCCCATGGGGCCCTCCAGGATGGGTGGCCCCACCCGGTGGACCCTCGGGACCCTTCCGGTGGTCCCGGTACAATACCGGTGACGCCGAAACTCACCCGATGGCCGAAACTGCACTTCCTATATATAATTCTTCACCTCCGGACCATTCCGGAACTCCTCGTGACGTCCAGGATCTCATCCGGGACTCCTAAAAACTTTCGGGTTACTGCATATTCTTATCTCTACAACCCTAGCATCACCGAACCTTAAGTGTGTAGACCCTACGGGTTCAGGAGACATGTAGACATGACTGAGACGGCTCTCTGGTCAATAACCAACAGCGGGATCTGGATACCCATGTTGGCTCCCACATGCTCCTCGACGATCTCATCGGATGAACCACGATGTCGAGGATTCAAGCAACCCCGTATACAATTCCCTTCGTCAATCGGTATGCTACTTGCCCGAGATTCGATCGTCGGTATCCCAATACCTTGTTCAATCTCGTTACTGACAAGTCACTTTACTCGTACCGTAATGCATGATCCCGTGACCAAACACTTGGTCACTTTGAGCTCATAATGATGATGCATTACCGAGTGGGCCCAGTGATACCTCTCCGTCATACGGAGTGACAAATCCCAGTCTTGATCCGTGCCAACCCAACAGACACTTTTGGAGATACCCGTAGTATACCTTTATAGTCACCCAGTTACGTTGTGACGTTTGGTACACCCAAAGCACTCCTACGGTATCCGGGAGTTACACGATCTCATGGTCTAAGGAAAAGATACTTGACATTGGAAAACTCTAGCAAACGAACTATACGATCTTGTGCTATGTTTAGGATTGGGTCTTGTCCATCACATCATTCTCCTAATGATGTGATCTCGTTATCAATGAGATCCAATGTCCATAGTCAGGAAACCATGACTATCTGTTGATCAACGAGCTAGTCAACTAGAGGCTTACTAGGGACATGTTGGTGTCTAAGTATTCACACATGTATTATGATTTCCGGATAACACAATTATAGCATGAATAAAGACAATTATCATGAACAAGGAAATATAATAATAATGCTTTTATTATTGCCTCTAGGGCATATTTCCAACATGTAGGGCCACTGATGATAAACTAGCATCCTTTACTAAGCATTTAGGATTGCAGGTAAGGTATCAATAGCTGTAGCAACAATGACAGGCTATGCATCAGAATAGGATTAACGAAAAGCAGTAACATGCTACACTACTCTAATGCAAGCAGTAGACAGAAGAATAGACGATATCTGGTGATCAAAGGGGGGGCTTGCCTGGTTGCTCTGGCAAGAGAGAGGGGGGTCGTCAACACCGTAGACGTACTGGGTAGCAGCGGCGTCGATCTCGGTGTCTAGCGAGAGAAGAGGGGGAAGAAACAATAAATATTAAGCAAACAGATGCATAGCGATGCATGACATGACAAGTATCAGTGCTAGGGGTGCCCTAACGCGGTATGAGGTGGTACCAGTGAAGGGGGGAAACATCCGGGAAAATATCCCCGGTGTTTCGCGTTTTCGGACAAATGAACTGGAGGGGAAAAGTTGTGTGTTTGCTATGCTAGGGATGCGTGATGGACGAACGGGCTACGTTTCCGGATTCGTCTCGTCGTTCTGAGCAACTTTCATGTACAAAGTTTTTCCATCCGAGCTACGATTTATTTTATATTGATTTTAAAAGATTTAAATTAATTTTAACATTTATTTAATTAATTTAATCCAAAATTATCCATAATAGTGTTTGCTGACGTCAGCAGTTGACCTGGTAAACCTGACAGGTGGGTCCCACCTGTCAGTGACCCATTTTAATTAAACACATTAATTAACCTAATCAAGATTAATTAGGGGGTGGGCCCCACTGTCATTGACTAATTAAGTAATTAACTAATCAGGTTAATTAGGTAACTAACGTTTAATTAGTTGTTTAATTTAATTAATCAAAATTAATTAAGTTATATATTTATTTAATTAATCAATTAACTAATTATTTATTTTTATTTTTATTTTTATTTATTAATATTTTTTTATCCTTTTCTTTTTTAATAGACGTTTTAGGCGCTAGGGCCCGCGTGTAAGTGGCCCAGGGCCTTGCGGGCGCCGGGTTCACGGTTGCGGGTGCTCGCACCCGAGGCCATGAGAGGCGAGGGCGAGCGCGCCCTGGGCCTCGGTGGCCGGCGACGACGGGAGTAGCGCCGGGCACTCGCGCCGGCGAGACGAGCCGTGGCGGCCTTCGGCAGGCGCGGGGGAAGCGTGGTAGGCGCCGATGGTAATAGGCAGCAGGGGGCGGCGGTAGGCGTAGCCCCGACGCAGCAGCACGGGCAAGCGGGGCGCGAGGACACCGCGAGCGGCCGGCGAGGCAAGCGTAGCAGGTGCTGCGACGGTGGAGCAGAAGCAGGGCGGGGTCGGTGCTAGAAGCGGGGCACGCACGAGAGGGAGGCTGCGGGTGACAATGGCGGTGCTCGTAGGGGACGACCGCAACAGCGAGCAGCTCGGGCAGGGGCGATGCGAGCGGGCGTGTGTGGCGCAAGGAGACAGGCGCGCACGGCGCGGGTGCGGGTGATGGCGGGCGAGCAGGGGGCGTGATGCGGTTGCAGCCGGGATAGGGGGCGGGGAGTGGGGCTACGGCCGACAGCGGCCATGCACAGGCGGGCGCCGGAGCGGGGTGCAGCCGGCAGGCGGCGAAACAGGGTGCCGCGGGCGAGGCACCGGAGTTGTCGAGGGAGCAGCCGGGGGCGGTGCGTTCGGAGCAGGAGCTCACCGCGGGAGCGTGGGGTCTAGGCAGAGGGCTCGGGGAAGTTCAGGAAGGTCTAGCGAGGAGGGGGGTGATGACGGGCGACGCCGGCGACGAGGCGTAGGCGGCGGTCCGTGGCGATAGGGTCGATCC
>NC_057794.1:76546808-76583500 GCF_018294505.1 Triticum aestivum | reverse complement strand
CACAAGTATAGGGGATCTATCGTATTCCTTTCGATAAGTAAGAGTGTCGAACCCAACGAGGATCAGAAGGAAATGATAAGCGGTTTTCAGCAAGATATTCTCTGCAAGTACTGAAATAAGTGGTAACAGATAGTTTTGTGATAGGATAAATTGTAACGAGCAACAAGTAACAAAAGTAAATAAAGTGCAGCAAGGTCGCCCAATCCTTTTGTAGCAAAGGACAAGCCGGAACAAACTCTTATAATAGGAAAAGCGCTCCCGAGGACACATGGGAATATCGTAAAGCTAGTTTTCATCATGTTCATATGATTCGCATTGGATACTTTGATAATTTGATATGTGGGTGGACCGGTGCTTGGGTGATGTTCTTACTTGAACAAGAGTCCCACTTATGATTAACCTCTATTGCAAGCATCTGCAACTACAACAAAAGTATTAAGGTAAACCTAACCATAGCATGAAACATGTGGATCCAAATCAGCCCCTTACGAAGCAATGCATAAACTAGGGTTTAAGTTTCTGTCACTCTAGCAACCCATCATCTACTTATTACTTCCCAATGCCTTCCTCTAGGCCCAAATAATGGTGAAGTGTTATGTAGTCGACGTTCACATAACACCACTAGAGGCTAGACAACATACATCTTATCAAAATATCAGACGAATACCAAATTCACATGACTACTAATAGCAAGACTTCTCCCTTGTCCTCAGGAACAAACGTAATTACTCACAAAGCATATTCATGTTCATAATCAGAGGGGTAATAATATGCATATAGGATCTGAACATATGATCTTCCACCAAATAAACCAATTAGCATCAACTACAAGGAGTAATCAACACTACTAGCAACCTAGTAGCACCAATCCTGGACTTCGAGACAAGAATTGGATACAAGAGATGAACTAGGGTTTGGAGATGAGGTGGTGCTGGTGAAGATGTTGATGGAGATTGCCCTCTCCTAATGAGAGGAGCGTCGATGATGACGATGGTGATGATTTCCCCCTCCCGAAGGGAAGTATCCCCGGCAGAACAGCTCTGCCAGAGCTCTAGATTGGATCCGCCGAGGTTCCGCCTCGTGGCGGCGGAGTCTCGTCCTGAAAAGTTCCTTCTTATTTTTTTCTCATCGAAAGACTTCATATAGGAGAAGATGGGCATCGGAGAGCCACCAGGAGGCCCACGAGGTAGGGGGGCGCGCCCTAGGGGGGGGGCGCCCCAACCCTCGTGAGCAGGGTGTGGGCCCCCTGGCCTTCATCTTTGGCGAGGATTTTTCTTTATTTGTTTTAAGATGTTCCGTGGAGTTTCAGGACTTTTGGAGTTGCGCAGAATAGGTCTCTAATATTTGCTCCTTTTCCAGCCCAGAATTCCAGCTGCCGACATTCTCCCTCCTTATGTAAACCTTGTAAAATAAGAGAGAATAGCCATAATTATTGTGACATAAAGTGAAATAACAGTCCATAATGCGATCAATATCGATATAAAAGCATGATGCAAAATGGACGTATCAACTCCCTCAAGCTTAGACCTCGCTTGTCCTCAAGCGAAAAGCCGATAACAATAAATATGTCCTCATGTTTAGAGGTAGAGGCGTCGATAAAAATAAAATACGGACATGAAGGCATCATGATTATTCTCAGAACATCAACACATATAGATTTTGTCATATGATTACTTATGTTCAAGCGATGATCTATTCACAATGCAAAAGTATAAATCATAAACCTTATTGGGCTCCGACAAACTATAATCTTAGTCACTGAAGCAATTGCAATTTATCATAACATCGGAAAGAGTCTATGTCAGAGCTAAAAAGCAAGTCCACATACTCAACTATTATTTAGTCCTCCATAATTGTTAACACTCACGCAATACTTGTGGTTACGAAGTTTTTATCAGACACAGAGAAAGATAGGGGCTTATAGTTTTGCCCCACAACCTTTTACCTCAAGGGTAATGTCAACAATAATGGTTCATGCTCCCCTACATCCAATTAGATATATATATCATGTTCTTTCCAACATGCTGAGCTTGCTAAAAGATAAAATGAAAAAAAGAAAAGGTGAAGATCACCGTGACTCTTGTATAAGGTAGAAGATAATAATAAAGGATAGGCCCTTCGCAGAGGGAAGCAGAGGTTGCCATGCGCTTTTATGGTTGTATGCACAAAATCTCAATGCGAAGGAACGTCACTTTATATTGCCCCTTATGATATGAACCTTTATTATGCAGTCTGTGCTTTTATTACTTCCACATCACAAGATCGTATAAAGCTTATTTATCCCACGCCAATCAATCATACATGTTTAGAGCAATTTTTATTGCTTTGCACTGATGACAACTTACTTGAAGGATCTTACTCAATCCATAGGTAGATATGGTGGACTCTCATGGCAAAACTGGTTTAGGGATTTTGGAATTACAAGTAGTATTTCTACTTAGTGCTGAGAATTTGGCTAGCATGAGGGGGAAAGGCAAGCTCAACAAGTTAGAGGATCCATGACAACATACTTTATCTCAGATATAAGAAAGACATAACTCATTATGTTGTCTTCCTTGTCCAACATCAACTCTTTAGCATGTCATATTTTAATGAGTGCTCCCAATCATAAAAGATGTCAATGATAATATATCTATATGTGAAACCTCTCATTCCTTATTACTTCCTATTAATTGCAACGATGACCAAGGCTATGTCTACCAACTCCAAACAACTTTTAATCATCATACTCTTTCTATGTGAAGTCATTACTCTCAATAAGATCAATATGAACTCTTTGTTTCTTTTTATTCTTTTTCTCTTTCTTTTATTCTCCCAAGATCATGGCAAAATAATCAAGCCATTGACTCAACACTAATCTTTATTATATATAGCTCACGGACTCGATTACAAAGAGAGATCATAAAGCAAAACTCAAAACTAGATCATGCCATAAACTTTATTCTACTTGATCAAGATACTACTAATAGGATCGAACTAAGAAAAACGGTAAAGATAGGAGTTGTGATGGTGATACGATACCGGGGCACCTCCCCCAAGCTTGGCAGTTGCCAAGGGGAGTGCCCATACCCATGTGATTATTTCTCCTTCTTTGTTGTTGGTGTAATATTCTTGGCGATTATTCCCCTCAGGATGCGGTTCTCCTCCTCGAGCTTTTTGACTTGCTGCTTGAGGTCCATTATTTCCTTATGAAGCTTTCCTGTGACAGCTAAAGCTCCTTGCACCCAAGGGTGTTGCATAGCTGCGGGAGAACAAGTGACACTCCTCTTCATATTTTCATAAGAAAGAAATCTAACATTGGAAGGGATAACCGGGTTTGGAATGGCTGAGCTCTATAGTTCCCCCATCGTGAATCCAGCTCGGAAGCGAGAGGTGACTTCTTGATCCTCCATGGGATCTACTCTCATTAAGTCAGCCTCCATCTCTTCCTCCGTTGCTGGCCCAAAGTGGTCAGCGTCGCTGTTTGCCCTTGGTTCTGGTGCTGGATTAGATACCCGGCTCTCCCTGATTGACTCTTGAGAAGACATCTTGTTCTAATCTGTAGCAGCAACAGCTCGAAAACAAAAACAGAGGAAATTTGCGTGATACGGGAGTCAAAACCTTCGGGAGAATATATAATGAATTTTTACTGACCAAAATACGTATCATGCAAGAAAATGAAGTCCGGAAGGCACACGAGGTGCTCACGAGGTAGGGGGGCACGCCCAGGGGGGTAGGACGCGCCCACCACCCTCGTGGGGCCCTCGTGTCCTTCCCGGACTACTACTTATTTTTCTATTTTTCTAAATATTCCAAAACGGAGAAATATTGCCTTAAAAATTGTTTTGGAGTCAGTTTACTTACCGTACCACATACCTATTCCTTTTTGGAGTCTGGAACATTTCAGAAAGTGTCCCTTATGTATTCCTCCAGGGTTGTGGTTTCAATAATATTGGTTTCAACATTTATGGGATTACCTGAGATATAATGTTTAATTCTTTGACCATTTACCACCTTCGGATTTGTGCCCTCAAAGTTGTTGATTTTTATGGCACCGGAACGATAGACCTCTTCGATAACATAGGGGCCTTCCCATTTAGAGAGAAGTTTTCCTGCAAAAAATCTTAAATGAGAGTTATATAGCAATACATAATCACCTGCATTAAACTCACGCTTTTGTATCCTTTTGTCATGCCATCTTTTAACTTTTTCTTTAAACAACTTGGCATTTTCATAAGCTTGGGTTCTCCATTCATGAAGTGAGCTAATATCAAATAACCTCTTCTCACCGGCAAGTTTAAAATCATAGTTGAGCTCTTTAATAGCCCAATATGCCTTATGTTCTAGTTCGAGAGGTAAGTGACATGCTTTTCCATAAACCATTTTATACGAAGACATACCCATAGGATTTTTATATGCAGTTCTATAAGCCCATAATGCATCATCAAGTTTCTTGGACCAATTCTTTCTAGACCTATTAACAATCTTTTGCAAAATTAATTTGAGCTCTCTATTGCTCAACTCTACTTGACCACTGGACTGAGGGTGATAAGGAGATGCAATTCTATGATTAACATCATACTTAGTAAGCATTTTATGGAAAGCACCATGAATAAAGTGTGAACCACCATCAGTCATTAAATATCTAGGGACTCCAAACCTCGGGAAAATAACTTCTTTAAGCATTTTAATAGAAGTGTTATGATCAGCACTACTAGTTGGAATAGCTACTACCCACTTAGTAACGTAATCAACAGCAACTAGAATATGTGTGTATCCATTAGAGGCAGGAAAAGGTCCCATATAATCAAAGCCCCAAACATCAAACTGTTCAATAACAAGTGAATAATTCATAGGCATTTCTTGACGTCTACTAATATTACCAATTCTTTGACATTCATCACAAGACAAGACAAACTTATGGGCATCCTTGAAGAGAGTAGGCCAATAAAAACCAGATTGCAATACCTTATGTGCAGTTCTATCTCCAGCGTGGTGTCCTCCATAAGCCTCGGAATGACACCTGCGTAGGATCTGTTCCTGTTCATGCTCAGGTACACAACGTCTAATAACACCATCTACTCGTTCTTTATAAAGATGTGGGTCATCCCAAAAGTAATGTCTTAAATCATAGAAAAACTTTTTCTTTTGCTGGTATGTGAAGCTAGGTGGTATAAACTTAGCAACAATATAATTAGCATAATCAACATACCATGGAGTACTGCGAGAAGTGCTTATAACATTTAATTGTTCATCAGAAAAGCTATCATTAATAGGTAGTGGGTCAACAAGAATATTTTCTAACCTAGACAAGTTATCTGCAACGGGGTTCTCAGCTCCCTTTCTATCAACAATATGCAAATCAAATTCTTGTAGCAAGAGAACCCATCTAATAAGTCTAGGTTTAGCATCTTTCTTTTCCATAAGATATTTAATAGCAGCATGATCAGTTTGAATAGTTACTTTAGAATCAACAATATAAGATCTGAACTTATCACAAGCAAATACAACTGCTAAAAACTCTTTTTCAGTAGTAGCATAATTTCTTTGAGCATTGTCTAGAGTCTTACTAGCATAATGAATAACATTTAATTTCTTATCAACTCTTTGCCCTAGAACAACACCTATAGCATAATCACTAGCATCACACATAATTTCAAAGGGTAGGTTCCAATCAGGTGGCTGAACAACAGGTGCAGTGACTAATGCTTTCTTAAGTATTTCAAATGCTTCTACACAATCATCATCAAAGACAAATGGTATATCTTTTTGCAATAAATTAGTCAGAGGCCGAGAAATTTTTGAGAACTACTTAATGAACCTCCTATAAAATCCAGCGTGGCCAAGGAAACTTCTTATACCTTTAATGTCCTTGGGACATGGCATCTTTTCAATGGCATCAACCTTGGCTTTATCAACTTCAATACCTCTTTCAGAAACTTTATGCCCCAAGACAATACCTTCATTAACCATAAAGTGGCACTTTTCCCAATTCAAGACAAGATTAGTTTCTTCACATCTTTGCAAAACTCGATCAAGATTGCTCAAGCAATCATCAAAAGAGGAACCATAGACAGAAAAGTCATCCATGAAAACCTCACAAATCTTTTCACAAAAGTCAGAGAATATAGCCATCATGCATCTTTGAAATGTAGCAGGTGCATTACATAAACCAAAAGGCATACGTCTATAAGCAAAAGTACCAAAAGGGCATGTAAAAGTAGTCTTTGATTGATCTCTAGCCAACACAGGTATTTGAGAGAAACCAGAATAACCATCTCGAAAGCAATAGTGTGTATGTTTGCATAATCTTTCTAGCATTTGATCAATAAAAGGTAAGGGGTAATGATCTTTCTTAGTAGCTTTATTTAATTTGCGGAAATCAATTACCATTCTATTACCTGTGATAATTCTTTGTGGAATCAATTCATCTTTATCATTAGGAACAACAGTAATACCTCCCTTCTTAGGGACACAATGGACAGGACTTACCCACTCACTATCAGCAACGGGATAGATTATACCTGCCTCTAGAAGCTTTAGTATTTATTTTCTTACCACTCCTTTCATTTTAGGATCCAAACATCGTTGAGGATCACGAACTGGTTTGGCATCTGCTTCCAAATTTATTTTATGTTGACATAGAGTGGGACTAATGCCCTTAAGATCATCAAGACTATATCCAATAGCAGCACGGCGCTTCTTCAGAGTTTTCAATAATCTTTCTTCTTCATGCTCTGAAAGGTTAGCACTAATAATAACAGGATATATCTTCTTTTCATCAAGATAAGCATATTTAAGATTATCAGGCAAAGGTTTAAGCTCAAACATGGGATCACCCTTGGGTGGAGGAGGATCCCCTAAAATTTCAACAGGCAAATTGTGTTGTAGAATAGGTTCCTGTTTAAAGAATACTTCATCTATTTCCCTTCTTTCATTCATGAACATATCATTTTCATGGTCTAGCAAATAGTGTTCTAAAGGATCACTAGGAGGTACGGCAATAGAAGCAAGACCAATAATTTCATCCTTACCAGGTAATTCTTCCTCACGATGTTGTTTACTAAATTTAGAGAAATTAAACTCATGAACCATATCATCCAAGCCAATAGTAACAACATTCTTTGTGCAATCTATGGTAGCATTGACAGTATTTAAGAAGGGTCTACCAAATATAATGGGACAAAAGCTATCTTGTGGGGATGCAAGAACAAGAAAATCAGCAGGATATTTAGTTTTCCCACACAAGACTTCAACATCTCTAACAATTCCAATTGGTGAAATAGTATCTCTATTAGCAAGTTTAATAGTAACATCAATTTCTTCTAACTCAATAGGTGCAATGTCATGCATAATTTCTTTGTATAAGTCAATAGGTATTGTACTAGCACTAGATCCCACATCACATAAGCCATGATAACAATGATCTCCTATTTTAACAGAAATGACAGGCACGCCTACCACAGGTCTATGTTTATCTTTATCACTAGGTTTAGCAATTCTAGTAGTTTCACCTTTGAACTGAATAACATGCCCATCAATATTATCAGACAAGCGATCTTTAACAATAGCAATATTAGGTTCTACTTTAACTTGCTCAGGAGGTGTATAAGTTCTAATATTGCTTTTACGAACAACAGTTGAAGCTTTAGCATGATCCTTTATTCTAACATGGAAAGGTGGTTTCTCAATATAAGAAGTAGGAACAATAGGATCATTATAAGTGACAGTCTTTTCTTCAACCTTAATAGGTGCAGCTACTTTTACTTCTATGGGAGGATGATATTTAAACCACTTCTCCTTAGGGAGATCAACATAAGTAGCAAAAGATTCACAGAAAGAAGCTACTATCTCAGAGTCAAGTCCATCTTCAGTGCTAAACTTACAGAAAATATCGGTGTCCATAAAAGATTTAACACAATCAAACTTAGGTGTTATACCTGACTCCTTACCTTCGTCGAGGTCCCAATCTTCAGAGTTGTGTTTAATTCTATCCAATAAATTCCATCTGAATTCAATAGTCTTCCTCATAAAAGAGCCAGCACAAGAAGTATCGAGCATGGTGCGATTGTTATCAGAAAGCCGAGCGTATAAATTTTGAATAATCATTTCTCTTGAGAGCTCATGATTGGGGCATGAATATAACATTGATTTAAGCCTCCCCCAAGCTTGAGCGATGCTTTCTCCTTCGTGAGGCCAGAAATTATATATATAATTGCGATCACGATGAACAAGATGCATATGGTAATACTTTTGATGAAATTCCAACTTCAATCTTTTATAGTCCCATGATCTCATATCATCACATAGCCTATACCATATCAACGGGTCTCCCTTCAAAGATAAAGGGAAGACCTTCTTCTTAGAAACATCATCGGGTATACCTGCAAGCTTAAATAATCCACAAACTTCATCCACATATATTAAGTGCTCATCAGGATGCTTTGTTCCATCTCCTGTAAAAGGGTTAGCTAGCAGTTTTTCCATCATACCCGAAGGAAATTCAAAAGGAGTTTCATTTTCAATAGGTTCAGTAGGTTGAGGAGCAACTCTTTTCTTTACTGGACAGGGTGAAGATACCCCGAACAAGCCCCTCAAAGAATTACTTTCCATAGTAACAAGTGACAGTAAATTTCAGCACACTATATAAACTTTTCCTTACCAAATTCCACCTACCAAAGGTGCTACACTCCCCGACAATGACGCCAGAAAAGAGTCTTGATGACCCAAAAGTATAGGGGATCTATCGTAGTCCTTTCGATAAGTAAGAGTGTCGAACCCAACGAGGATCAGAAGGAAATGATAAGCGGTTTTCAGCAAGGTATTCTCTGCAAGTACTGAAATAAGTGGTAACAGATAGTTTTGTGATAGGATAAATTGTAACAAGCAACAAGTAACAAAAGTAAATAAAGTGCAGCAAGGTGGCCCAATCCTTTTGTAGCAAAGGACAAGCCAGAACAAACTCTTATAATAGGAAAAACGCTCCCGAGGACACATGGGAATATCGTCAAGCTAGTTTTCATCACGTTCATATGATTCGCGTTCGATACTTTGATAATTTGATATGTGGGTGGACCGGTGCTTGGGTGCTGTTCTTACTTGAACAAGCGTCCCACTTATGATTAACCTCTATTGCAAGCATCCGCAACTACAACAAAAGTATTAAGGTAAACCTAACCATAGCATGAAACATGTGGATCCAAATCAGCCCCTTACGAAGCAACGCATAAACTAGGGTTTAAGCTTCTGTCACTCTAGCAACCCATCATCTACTTATTACTTCCCAATGCCTTACTCTAGGCCCAAATAATGGTGAAGTGTTATGTAGTCGACGTTCACATAACACCACTAGAGGCTAGACAACATACATCTTATCAAAATATCAAACAAATACCAAATTCACATGACTACTAATAGCAAGACTTCTCCCTTGTCCTTAGGAACAAATGTAATTACTCACAAAGCATATTCATGTTCATAATCAGAGGGGTAATAATATGCATATAGGATCTGAACATATGATCTTCCACCAAATAAACCAATTAGCATCAACTACAAGGAGTAATCAACACTACTAGCAACCTACTAGCACCAATCCTGGACTTCGAGACAAGAATTGGATACAAGAGATGAACTAGGGTTTGGAGATGAGGTGGTGCTGGTGAAGATGTTGATGGAGATTGCCCTCTCCTAATGAGAGGAGCGTCGATGATGACGATGGTGATGATTTCCCCCTCCCGGAGGGAAGTATCCCCGGCAGAACAGCTCTGCCAGAGCTCTAGATTGGATCCGCCAAGGTTCCGCCTCGTGGCGGCGGAGTCTCGTCCTGAAAAGTTCCTTCTTTTTTTCTCATCGAAAGACTTCATATAGGAGAAGATGGGCGTCGGAGAGCCACCAGGGGGCCCACGAGGTAGGGGGGCGCGCCCTAGGGGGGCGCCCCCCACCCTCGTGAGCAGGGTGTGGGCCCCCTGGCCTTCATATTTGGCGAGGATTTTTCTTTATTTGTTTTAAGATGTTCCGTGGAGTTTCAGGACTTTTGGAGTTGCGCAGAATAGGTCTCTAATATTTGCTCCTTTTCCAGCCCAGAATTCCAGCTGCCGGCATTCTCCCTCCTTATGTAAACCTTGTAAAATAAGAGAGAATAGCCATAAGTATTGTGACATAAAGTGAAATAATAGTCCATAATGCGATAAATATCGATATAAAAGCATGATGCAAAATGGACGTATCACGGGGGTTAAGGCGGTGGGGTGGGCCGGCGAGGCCATGTGGGCTGGCCGGCCAGCTGGGCCAGTGGGCCGTGGGAGGGGGGTTCCCTCTTTTTTTGTTTTTGTTAGTTTTAGTTTTTCCTTTTTTTCTTTTCTATTTTAATTCATTTTAAATATTTACACCTTTTATAAAAGTACGATTCCTTCACCATAAACACCTAGCAAATTATTGGCACGCTCCGAACATTTTTGTTTTAATTTTTGAAAACTTTTATTATTTAACTTTATTTTAAATTTGAATTTGAATCGATTTTGAACTAACGATAGATTAGCAACAGTAACCATGGTGACATGGCACCATTTACATGGAATTACTGTAGCTTGATTACCCGAGCGTTACAATTGGAAGGTTACGTTTGGACACCCTAATGGTTTCAGAAATGTTCGGACATTTTTCGGGGTACCGGGGGGTTACTGATATGTCCATTTTGCATCATGCTTTTATATCGATATTTATTGCATTATGGGCTATTATTACACATTATGTCAGAATACTTATGCCTATTCTCTCTTATTTTACAAGGTTTACATAAAGAGGGAGAATGCCGGCAGCTGGGATTCTGGGCTGGAAAAGGAGCAAATATTATAGACCTATTCCGCGCAACTCCAAAAGTCCTGAAACTTCACGGAAGACGTTTTCAGAATATATAAAAAATACTGAGCGCAAGAAGTTCACCAGGGGGGCTACACCCTGCCCATGAGGGTGGGGGCGCGGCCTACCCCCCTGGGCGCGCCCCCTACCTCGTGGGCCCCTTGGTGGCCCTCCAATGTCCATCTTCTACTATATGAACTCTTTCGATGAGAAAAAAAAAATCATAAGCCATCTTCTCGGACGAAACTCCGCCGCCACGAGGCGGAACCTTGGCGGAACCAAACTAGGGCTCTGGCGGAGCTGTTCTGCCGGGGAAACTTCCCTTCGGGAGGGGGAAATCATCGCCATCGTCATCACCAACGCTCCTCTCATCGGGAGAGGGTAATCTCCATCAACATCTTCATCAGCACCATCTCCTCTCAAAACCCTAGTTCATCTCTTGTATCCAATTCTTGTCTTCAAGTCCGGGATTGGTGCTAGTAGGTTGTTAGTAGTGTTAATTACTCCTTATAGTTGATGCTAGTTGGTTTATTTGGTGGAAGATCATATGTTCAGATCCTATATGCATATTAATACCCCTCTGATTATGAACATGAATATGCTTTATGAGTAGTTACGTTTGTTCCTGAGGTCATGGGAGAAGTCTTGCTATTGGTAGTCATGTGAATTTGGTATTCGTTCGATATTTTGATGAGATGTTTGTTGTCTCTTCTCTAGTGGTGTTATGTGAACGTCGACTACATGACACTTGACCATTATTTGGGCCTAGAGGAAGGCATTGGGAAGTAACAAGTAGATGATGGGTTGCTAGAGTGACAGAAGCTTAAACCCTAGTTTATGCGTTGCTTCGTAAGGGGCTGATTTGGATCCATATGTTTCATGCTATGGTTAGGTTTGCCTTAATATTTTTGTTGTAGTTGCGGATGCTTGCAATAGAGGTTAATCATAAGTGGGATGCTTGTCCAAGTAAGGACAATACCCAAGCACCGGTCCACCCACATACCAAATTATCAAAGTACCGAATGTGAATCATATGAACGTGATGAAAACTAGCTTGATGATATACCCATGTGTCCTCGGGAGCGCTTTTCTCTATATAAGAGTTTGTCCAGACTTGTCCTTTGCTACAAAAAGGGTTGGGCCACCTTGCTGCACTTTATTTACTTTTGTTACTTGTTGCTCGTTACAAATTATCCTATCACAAAACTATCTGTTACCACTTATTATTTCAGTACTTGCAGAGAATACCTTACTGGAAACCGCTTATCATTTCCTTCTGCTCCTCGTTGGGTTTGACACTCTTATCGAAAGGACTACGATAGATCCCCTATACTTGTGGGTCATCAAGACTCTTTTCTGGCGCCGTTGCCGGGGAGTGAAGCACCTTTGGTAGGTGGAATTTGGTAAGGAAAAATTTATATAGTGTGCTGAAATTTACTGTCACTTGTTACTATGGAAAGTGATCCTCTGAGGGGCTTGTTCGGGGTATCTTCACCCCGACCAGTAGAGCAAAAAGTTGCTCCTCAACCTACTGAACCTACTGAAAATGAAAATGTCTGCTTTGAAATTCCTTCGGGTATGATAGAAAAACTGCTAGCTAATCCTTTTGTAGGAGATCGAACAAAGCATCCTAATGAGCATATAATATATGTGGATGAAGTTTGTGGACTATTTAAGCTTGCAGGTGTACCCGGAGATGTCGTTAAGAAGAAGGTCTTCCCTTTATCTTTGAAGGGAGATGCATCGACATGGTATAGGCTATGTGATGATACGGGGTCATGGAACTACAAATGACTGAAATTGGAATTTCATCAAAAGTTTTATCCTATGAATCTTGTTCATCGTGATGGCAATTATATATATAATTTTTGGCCTCGCGAAGGAGAAAGTATCGCTCAAGCTTGGGGGAGGCTTAAATCAATGTTATATTCATGCCCCAATCCTAAGCTCTCAAGAGAAATGATTATTCAAAAATTCTATGCTCGGCTTTCTGATAGCAAGCACACCATGCTTGATACTTCTTGTGCTGGCTCTTTTATGATGAAGACTATTGAATTCAAATGGAATTTATTGGAAATAATTAAACGCAACTCTGGAGATTGGGACCTCGACAAAGGTAAGGAGTCAAGTATGACACCTAGGTTTGATTGTGTTAAATCTTTTATGGATACCGATGTTTTCTGTAAGTTTAGCACTAAATATGGACTTGACTCTGAAATAGTAGCTTCTTTCTGTGAATCTTTTGCTACTTATGTTGATCTCCCCAAGGAGAAGTGGTTTAAATATCATCCTCCCATAGAAGTAAAAGTAGCTGCACCTATTAAAGTTGAAGAAAAGACTATCACTTATAATGATCCTATTGTTCCTACTGCTTTGTTGAGAAACCACCTTTTCCTATTAGGATAAAGGATCATGCTAAAGCTTCAACTATGGTTCATAAAAGCAATATTAAAATTTATACACCTTCTGAGCAAATTAAAGTTGAACCTGATATTGCTATTGTTAATGATCTCTTGTCTAATAATATTGATGGGCATGTTATTTATTTCTGTGATGAAACTGCTAGAATTGCTAAACCTTGTGTTAAAGATAAACCTAGACCTGTAGTAGGCATGCCTGTTATTTCTGTTAAAATAGGAGATCATTGTTATCATGGCTTATGTGATATGGGTGCCAGTGCTAGTGCAATACCTATTAGTCTATATAGAGAAATTATGCATGATATTGCACCTGTCGAGTTAGAAGATATTGATGTCACAATTAAACTTGCCAATAGAGATACTATTTCACCAATGGGAATTGTTAGAGATGTTGAAGTCTTGTGTGGGAGAACTAAATATCCTGCTGATTTTCTTGTTCTTGGTTCCCCACAAGATAGCTTTTGTCCCATTATATTTGGTAGACCCTTCTTAAACACTGTTAATGCTAAGATAGATTGAAAAAAGGATGTTGTTACTATCGATTTAGATGATATGTCTCATGAATTTAATTTCTCTAAATTTAGTAGACAACACCGTGAAGAAGAATTACCTAGTAAGGATGAAATTATTGGTCTTGCTTCTATTGCCGTACCTCCTAGTGATCCTTTAGAACAATATTTGCTAGACCATGAAAATGATATGTTTATGAATGAAAGAAGGGAAATAGATGAATTATTCTTTAAGCAGGAACCTATTCTGAAACACAATTTGCCTGTTGAAATCCTAGGGGATCCTCCTCCACCCAAGGGTGATCCCATGTTTGAGCTTAAACCATTTCCTGATACTCTTAAATATGCTTATCTTGATGAGAAAAAGATATATTCTGTTATTATTAGTGCTAATCTTTCAGAGCATGAGGAAGAGAGATTATTGAAAACTCTAAAGAAGCACCATGCTGCTATTGGGTATACTCTTGATGATCTTAAGGGCATTAGTCCCACTCTATGTCAACATAAAATAAATTTGGAAGAAGATGCTAAACCAGTTCGTGATCATCAATGCCGTCTGAATCCTAAAATGAAAGAAGTGGTAAGAAAGGAAATACTAAAGCTCCTTGAGGCAGGTATAACCTATCCCGTTGCTGATAGTGAGTGGGTAAGTCCTGTCCATTGTGTCCCTAAGAAGGGAGGTATTACTGTCGTTCCTAATGATAAAGATGAATTGATTCCTCAAAGAATTATTACATGTTATAGGATGGTAATTGATTTCCGCAAATTAAATAAGGCCACTAAAAAGGATCATTACCCCTTACCTTTTATCGATCAAATGCTAGAAAGATTATCCAAACATACACATTTTTGCTTTCTAGATGGTTACTCTGGTTTCTCTCAAATACCTGTGTCAGCCAAAGATCAATCAAAGACTACTTTTACTTGCCCTTTTGGTACTTCTGCTTATAGACGTATGCCTTTTGGTTTACGTAATGCACCTGCTACCTTTCAAAGATGCATGATGGCTATATTCTCTGACTTTTGAGAAAAGATTTGTGAGGTTTTCATGGATGATTTCTCCGTCTATGGATCTTCTTTTAATGATTGCTTGAGCAACCTTGATCGAGTTTTGCAGAGATGTGAAGAAATTAATCATGTCTTGAATTGGGAAAAGTGCCACTTTGTGGTTAATGAAGGTATTGTCTTGGGGCATAAAGTTTTTGAAAGAGGTATTGAAGTTGATAAAGCCAAGGTTGATGCTATTGAAAAGATGCCATGCCCCAAGGACATCAAAGGTATAAGAAGTTTCCTTGGTCACGCCAGATTTTATAGGAGGTTCATTAAGGACTTCTCAAAAATTTCTCGGCCTCTGAATAATTTATTACAAAAATATATACCATTTTTCTTTGATGATGATTGTGTAGAAGCATTTGAAATACTTAAGAAAGCACTGATCTCTGCACCTATTGTTCAGCCACCTGATTGGAATTTACCTTTTGAAATTATGTGTGATGCTAGTGATTATGTTGTAGGTGCTGTTCTAGGGCAAAGAGTTGATAAGAAATTAAACGTTATTCAATATGCTAGTGAAACCCTAGACAATGCTCAAACAAATTATGCTACTACTGAAAAAGAATTCTTAGCAGTTGTATTTGCTTGTGATAAGTTCAGACCTTATATTGTCGATTCTAAAGTAACTATTCACACTGATCATGCTGCTATTAAATATATTATGGAAAAGAAAGATGCTAAACCTAGACTTATTAGATGGGTTCTCTTGCTACAAGAATTTGACTTACATATTGTTGATAGAAAGGGAGTGGAGAACCCCGTTGCAGACAACTTGTCTAGGTTAGAAAATGTGCTTGATAACCCACTACCTATTGATGATAGCTTTCCCGATGAGCAATTAAATGTCATAAATGATTCTCACACTGCTCCATGGTATGCTGATTATGCTAATTACATTGTTGCTAAGTTTATACCACCTAGTTTCACATACCAGCAAAAGAAAAAGTTCTTCTATGATTTGAGGCATTACTTTTGGGATGACCCACGTCTTTATAAAGAAGGAGTAGATGGTGTTATTAGACGTTGTGTACCTGAGCATGAACAGGAACAGATCCTACGCAAGTGTTACTCCGAAGCTTATGGAGGACACCATGCTGGAGAGAGAACTGCACACAAGGTATTGCAATCCGGTTTTTATTGGCCTACTCTCTTCAAGGATGCCCGTAAGTTTGTCTTATCTTGTGATGAATATCAAAGAATTGGTAATATTAGTAGATGTCAAGAAATGCCTATGAACTATTCACTCGTTATTGAACCATTTGATGTTTGGGGCTTTGACTATATGGGACCTTTTCCTTCCTCTAATGGATATACAGATATCTTAGTTGCTGTTGATTACGTTACTAAGTGGGTAGAAGCTATTCCAACTAGTAGTGCTGATCATAACACTTCTATTAAAATGCTTAAAGAAGTTATTTTTCCAAGATTTGAAGTCCCTAGATATTTAATGACTGATGGTGTTTCACATTTTATTCATGGTGCTTTCTGTAAAATGCTTGCTAAGTATGATGTTAATCATAGAATTGCATCCCTTTATCACCCTCAGTCTAGTGGTCAAGTAGAATTGAGTAATAGAGAGCTCAAATTAATTTTGCAAAAGACTGTTAATAGATCTAGAAAGAATTGGTCCAAGAAACTTGATGATGCATTATGGGCCTATAGAACTGCATATAAAAATCCTATGGGTGTGTCCCCGTATAAAATGGTTTATGGAAAAGCATGTCACTTACCTCTCGAACTAGAACACAAGGCATATTGGGCTATTAAAGAGCTCAATTATGATTGTAAACTTGCCGGTGAGAAGAGATTATTTGATATTAGCTCACTCGATGAATGGAGAACCCAAGCCTACGAAAATACCAAGTTGTTTAAAGAAAAAGTTAAAAGATGGCATGATAAAAGGATACAAAAGCGTGAGTTTAATGTAGGTGATTATGTATTGCTATACAACTCTCGTTTAACATTTTTTGCAGGAAAACTTCTCTATAAATGGGAAGGTCCTTACGTTATCGAGGAGGTCTATCATTCCGGTGCCATAAAAATCAACAACTTCGAAGGCACAAATCCGAAGGTGGTGAACGGTCAAAGAATCAAACATTATATCTCAGGTAATCCCATAAATGTTGAAACCAATGTTATTAAAACCGTAACCCCGGAGGAATACATAAGGGACACTTTCCGGAATGTTTCAGACTCCAAAAAGGAATAGGTATGTGGTACGGTAAGAAAACCGACTCCAAAACAGTTTTAAGGCAATATTTCTCCGTTTTGTAATATTTAGAAAAATAGGAAAATAAGAAGCAGTCCGGGAAGGACACGAGGGCTGCACGAGGGTGGAGGGAGCACCCTACCCTCCTGGGCACGGCCCCTTACCTCGTGGGCACCTCGTGCACTCTCCGGACTCCGTTTTCTTACACGACACGTATTTTCGTCGGTAAAAATTCATTATATAATCTCCCAGAGGTTTTGACTCCCGTATCACGCAAATATCTCTTGTCTTTGTTTTGAGTTGTCCTGTCGTAGACAGAGCAACATGTCGTCCCAGGATTCGTAAGGAGAAAGCTATGTGGCTGATTACCTTGCAGATCCTAAGGTCTAATGGGATGTGGAGGATTGTGGTTGGACTACGGAAGAAGAAGAGGACTATGAACCCAAGGGAAAGGAGGAGACGAGCTCAGATGAAGATGAAGTCCCACTATCTCAACCTAGGGACTTGCATGTGGAGTTCAAAAAGTCAAGCCTCCCGGATAGAGTAAAGAAACCTAAGATCGAGTTTATCCCTTTTCGCCTCTTGCAGGAAAACAAGCAGGAACTATGCAAAAAGATACTGAGCCTGGAACAGGAGATCGAGGACCTAAGGTACCAAAATTCTGTCCTCAAGCGCAAGTTAAGGAAGAAGCCTACACCATCAACAAAACCATCACCTTCTCCACCAACAAAGAAGAATTGAGTGCCTGGTATGGGCACTCCCCTTGGCAACTGCCAAGCTTGGGGGAGTGCCCCGGTATCGTATCACCATCACTTTTATCTTTACCATTTTTCTTAGTTCGATCCTTTTGGTAATATCTTGATCTAGTAGAATAAAAGTTCTTAGTATGATCTAGTTGTGAGTTTTGCTTTATAATTCCTCTATGTAACCGAGTCCGTGAGCTATATAATAAAATTAGTGTTGAGTCAAGGGCTTGATTATTTTGCCATGATCCTAAGGAAATAAAAGAAAAGAGAAAGAAATAAAAAGAAAAAAGAGATCATGTGAATCTTATGGAGAGTAATGAGCTCACATAGAAAAAGTATGATGAATAAAAGTTGTTGAGAGTTGACAAACATAGTTTTGGTCATCGTTGCAATTAATAGGAAGTAATAAAGAAAGAGAGTTCTTCACAGGTAAATATACTATCTTGGGCATCTTTTATGATTGTGAGCACTCATTAAAATATGACATGCTAAAGAGTTGACGTTGGACAAGGAAGACAACGTAATGGGTTATGTTTTCTTACATCTGAGATAAATCATGTTGTCATGGATCATCCAACATGGTTGAGCTTGCCTTTCCCCCTCATGCTAGCCAAATTCATCGCACCAAGTAGAGATACTACTTGTGCTTCCAAATACCCTTAAACCAGTTTTGCCATGAGAGTCCACCATACCTACCTATGGATTGAGTAAGATCCTCCAAGTAAGTTGTCATCGGTGCAAGCAATAAAAATTGCTCTCTAAATATGTATGACTTATTAGTGTGGGAGAAAATAAGCTTTACACGATCGTGTGATATGGAAGAAATAAAAGCGATAGACTGCATAATAAAGGTCCATATCACAAGTGGCAATATAAAGTGACGTTTGAGGGATTCCTGGATTAGGGGGTGTCCGGATAGCCGGACTATACCTTCGGCCGGACTCCTGGACTATGAAGATACAAGATTGAAGACTTCGTCCCGTGTCTTGAAGGGACTTTCCTTGGCGTGGAAGGCAAGCTTGGCGATACGGATATGTAGATCTCCTACCATTGTAACCAACTCTGTGTAACCCTAGCCCTCTCAAGTGTCTATATAAACTGGAGAGTTTTAGTCCATAGGAGGAACAACAATCATACCATAGGCTAGCTTCTAGGGTTAGCCTCTCTTATCTCGTGGTAGATCTACTATTGTACTACCCATATCATCAATATTAATCAAGCAGGACGTAGGGTTTTACCTCCATCAAGAGGGCCCGAACCTGGGTAAAACATCGTGTCCCCTGCCTCCTGTTACCATCCGACCTAGACGCACAGTTTGGGACCCCCTACCCAACATCCACCAGTTTTGACACCGACATTGGTGCTTTCATTGAGAGTTCCTTTGTGCCGTCGCCATCAGGAAGGATTCCTCATCCCGTCTTTAAAGACGGCACCGTTGCTAAGGGAGCTTTGGCTGTCGGCCAAACTCTCCGGCTAGGCGGTTTCCTTATGACCGCCTGTTCGGCTGCTACGCCGACGATGACCTCTCGGGTCATCGGAAGCAATCTTCACGTCAGCTCGGAATCCGCCGAGTAGCTAGATCCAATGGAGCTCTCTTCCCTAAACGAGCTCTTGGATCGCTTCGCCGCCCTGGGAGTCACTACGGATTACGACCAGAATGGGTCTAAACCCGATCTGAGAGAGATTAACTCCCCCAGGTCACCCATCATGTTGCTGTGGTTGAGGGATAGTGCGGCGACCCTTCATCTATCTTAAGGACTAGATATGTCCGGATTCCCGATCCCTCCAAGTCGGATACCCGCGGAGGGGAGGACATCACTCAAGACCTGAACTTAAAGTCAGGTGACGGGCTAGATTCATTGGACAACATCCAAGAATCCAAACTTCCGAGTTTGGAAACTCCTTGGCCCCTGGGTCTCAGATTGGGTGAGGTTTCGGATTTGATTCCGCCCACCCACCCGTACATAAGCGATCTATCCCAAATTAGGCAAGAGCCCGAAGAAACAGTACATCATTACTGGGCCAGATTCCTCCTGGTTATGAACAGGATAAAGGACTTCCGCGAGGAAGACACAATTTTATTCTTCTGCAATAATTGCACGGACAAGGGAATCCTCAACGCCATAAGTCGCCATGATATTACACGCTTCGCTGACTTGGTGTCCATAGTACGAAAGTACTGTGCGATGGAAAGTGCCTGGAAAACCGGAAAAAAAAATTGGGACAGTCCGGCCCTGAATACAAACCCAGTCTGAAACAAAAGGGTGCATCATCGCCAGACACCCGGGTTTAATACCAAAAAGAAAAAGCCCTATACAGGTCACAGAACCGTACTGGAAGGATGGCTTAATGGACCCTGTAAAATCCATAGTGCAGAGGGCGCCACACCAACTCACGGCCTCAGAGCATGTTGGATACTCCGGCAGGTGGCAAAAATTGGCGAAGATCTTCTAATTACAGAAGCCACAGAAAGCCACCCCAGAGAAACCAGTACGGTATTAACAGTCTTTGAGACTTTCGCATCAAATAATATGCGAAAAAGAACACTCCGCGGCCTTGCCAAAGTCTACCAAGTAGCAACAATAAACCCATGGAGTGACACGGCTATTACTTTTAACGCCAGTGATGAACCTAAATTCCGAACAGCCCGAGCACCAGCCGCATTGGTCCTTAGTCCAATAGTGGACGGCTTTCGTCTTACCAAGGTACTCATGGATGGCGGCAGCGGATTGAACCTCATTTATGAGGAAACCCTTCAAAAAATGGAAATAGACTGGAACCGCATTGAGCGAAGCAGCACAACCTTTAGAGGAATAATCCCTAGTCGGGAAGCACGCTGTACAGGAAAAATCACACTAGATGTGGTGTTCGGCACATCGGATAATTACAGGTCCGAAGAGGTCATGTTCCAGGTGGCCCCGTTCAGTAGCGGATATCACGCTCTGCTAGGGCGGGAAGCGTTTACAGTGTTCCAAGCAATACCCCATTACGGGTACATGAAGCTCAAGATGCCCGGGCCTAACGGAATCATCACTCTTGTTAGTGATCCAGACATAGCACTCCGCGCTGAAAACAAGACAGCCGCACCGGCCCTCGAGGCGCTATCCGAAGCCCTAGCGGCTGAGGAACTGACTGCGCTGCACTCCACGGTAAATAGGGATGATGTGATACTCGATAAAAGATCCAACTCCACCTCCTTTAAACCGGCGGACGAAATAGTCAAATTCCAGGTCCATCCAACGGACCCCAATAAAACAGCTTCCATCGGGGCACAGTTAAACCCTGATGTAGACGCCGCACTGCGAGAGTTCCTACGAGAGAACTGGGACATTTTCGCCTGGCACCCTTCAGACATGCTAGGAATCCCACGCAGGCTGGCCGAACACAGCTTAAATATCCTAAAAGGATTCAAGCCAGTCAAACAGGCTCTTCGGTGTTTTTCCGAACCTAAGAGACAGGCCATGGGAGAGGAACTAGCCAAGCTATTGGAGGCCGAATTCATCAAAGACATAAGATATCCGGACTGGCTAGCAAACCTGGTGATGGTACCAAAGAAGGACAAATCCTGGCGCCTGTGCGTTGACTTCAAAGACCTTAACAAGGCTTGCCCAAAGGATCCCTTCCCTCTCCCCCGCATCGATCAAATTATCGAAGCTACCACAGGACACGATTCGTTGTGTTTCCTCGACGCATACTCCAGCTACCATCAAATAAAGATGGAAGAGTTAGACCAAGCCGGGCTCAAAAATGCCGGCACAACATATCAGCGCATGATTCATACATGGCTGGCAAACCAGATCAGCAAAATAGTGGAGGCATACGTAGATGATGTGGTCGTTAAAACAAGACATGTCGAATCTCTAGTAGACGACTTGAGGCTAACATTCGATAACCTCCGAACATACAACATCAAGATCAACCCGGAAAAATGCGTTTTCAGCGTTCCGGCCGGAAAGCTCTTGGGCTTCATTGTATCTGGTAGAGGAATTGAAGCAAATCCAGCCAAGATCCAAGCTCTGTCACAATTGGATATCCCGAAGGACCTCAAACAAATACAAAAATTAACCGGATGCGTGGTGGCTCTAAGCCACTTTATCTCCCGCCTAGGAGAAAAGGCACTACCCCTTTACCGCCTCCTTCAGCGCACCGAACACTTCGAGTGGGCGGATACAGCCACGGCCGGACTCGAAAAAATAAAAGCCATCTTGGCAACAAACCCAGTCCTGGCTGCGCCAAACATTGGCGAACCAATGCTATTATACATTGCAGCAACCCATCAGGTTGTAAGCGCAGTGCTTGTCGTCGAACGAGAAACAGACGGACACAAATTCCCCCTTCAAAAGCTGGTCTATTCCGTGTCCACTGTCCTTACTCCGTGCAAGTCACAGTACACGCATTATCAAAAGATTGCGTACGCGGTATTTATGGCATCCCGGAAGCTGCAACACTACTTTCAAGAGTGTTCAATAACAGTAGCCTCGAAAGTGCCACTTAACGATATTATAAACAACCGCGGCACGATGGGCCGGATTGCAAAATGGGCCATTGAGCTCCTCCCATTTGACATAACTTACAAGCCACGGCGAGCTATCAAGTCGCAAGTTTTGGCCGACTTCATCGCAGAATGGACAGAGGCAGAACTCCCTAAAGAGTACGACACATATTCAAACTGGGTCATGCACTTCGACGGCTCCAAAATGTTGGCCGGTCTAGGGGCTGGCGTCGTTTTGACGTCCCCCACAAGAGACACAGTTCAATACATACTCCAGATAATGTACACAGACTCCAACAATGCAGCCGAATATGAGGCCCTTTTACATGGTCTCCGGATGGCAGTATCCATGGGCATTCAACGCCTAGAGGTGCACGGGGACTCGAACCTCACAATATCCCAAATAAACGGAGACTTTGATGCCAAAGATCCAAAAATGGCAGCTTATCGCAACGCCGTCCTAAAAATGTCGGCTCGGTTAGAAGGGCTCGAATTTCACCATATAGCCCGAGAAAATAATCAGGCGGCAGATGTCCTGGCACGCATCGGCGCAAAACGCGATGTAGTCCCCCCCCCCAACATCTTCCTGGAAAGGCTGTTCAAGCCATCCGTAGTATGGGAAGGGGAACCCGGCAATAACAGCCCGGACCCAACCGCACTGCCCGACACTGAACACTCTGACACAATTGGAGGCTCTGCCAATGAAATAACACCTTCAGCCCATGTAATAATGGCCGTCATCGCCCCGTGGACAGAACCATTCCTTGCCTACCTTACCAGGCAGGAACTCCCTGAGGACCAAAATGAGGCATGCTGCATAGTGCGGCGATCTAAAGCCTATAAAGTCCATGAGGGAGAGCTATATAAGAAAAGCACTACCAGAGTCCTTCAAAGGTGCATCTCCGAAGAGGAAGGGCGGAACCTCCTGGCTGAAATTCATGCCGGACTCGGCGGACATCATGCTGCAGCTCGGTCCCTTGTAAGCAAGGCCTTCCATACATGCCTTTATTGGCCGACGGCCCGGGCAGACGCCCAGGACTTAGTCCAACGATGCGTCGGTTGCCAGCTTTTTGCAAACCAAAGCCATATGCCACCCACCGCCCTCCAAACTATCCCCATCACTTGGCCCTTCGCGGTCTGGGGGCTTGACATGGTTGGACCCCTTAAAGGCGGAACCCACAAGAAAAAAATACTTACTGGTCATGGTGGATAAGTTCACCAAATGGATAGAAGCCAAGCCTTTTAAGATGGCCGAATCCGGACCGGTGATAGACTTTATATCCGGGGTTGTACACCGTTACGGCGTCCCCCACAGCATCATCACTGATAACGGCATGGACTTTACGGCCGATGAGGTAAAACTCTGGTGCAAAAACATGGGCATCAAGCTCGATTATGCTTCTGTCTATCACCCACAAACCAACGGCCAGGTCGAACGTGCAAATGGTCTTATCATGAGCGGCATCAAACCCGGATTAGTGCGGTCCCTTAAGGAATCTAATATGCACTAGGTAGAGGAGCTCGACTCCATACTCTGGGGGCTGCGGATCACGCCGAATCGCACCACCGGATACACACCATTCTTCATGGTGTACGGCGCAGAGGCAGTTTTGCCCTGTGACATAATTCATGACTCACCTCGAGTGCGCATGTACGAAGAAACAAAAGCCGAGCTCGATCGGCAGGACAGTTTGGACGCCTTGGAGGAATAGCGAGACGTGGCAAAAGCCCGTTCCGCATTCTATCAACAGCGGGCTCGAAGATACCAAAGCAGAGAAGTACGGGCCAAAAATTACAACGTTGGTGAATTAGTTCTACGCCTGTCGGACAAGAAAAAGGACAAACTCAAGCCCAAGTGGGAAGGTCCCTTCATAATTGACCAAGTCCTGACTGGTGGAGCATATCGCCTGCGAGATGCATCGGATAACCGACTCGAGCCAAACCCATGGAATGCAGCCCATCTCCGAAGATTCTATGCCTAGCGCTGGACTCTGTGTTCGTCTCCTTCCTCTATCCATTTTTTATATACTTTCTATCTTACATTTCTCTCCTTCTCCTCTCTTTCTCTTATAGCCTTCAAAGGCTCATAAAGTGACACGCTATCCGTGCTCATTAAACCTGGGGGCTTATTTAAACAGAAGCTTATTTATACAGGCTTCATGCCCAACACATGTGTCACACTTCCGCATGTACCTTTTATTCACCATTATATGCATCGATATGACTTAAGTTTTGACCAAGCTGGGTTGCCTGGCTCCTGTGCTTACCCCTACGTTCCCGATTGTTCGGCTAGGTGGTAAAAGGAGCACCTCTGCGATTGTTACTACCGGGTCAGCCGGATGTGTACCTCAGACTGGGTGAAGCCGAAAGCTAGCATTCTTAAGGGAATATTCGGTCGGTGAACTAAATATGATCTTTTCTTTCACTTATTTATCTATACGCCCCCAGATGTTTTTCCTACGTCTCTTTTCGCAGAACGGACATGCACTTTAGGGCATGCCTCCCAGGGAAAGGAACCCCTAACGGAACTATTCTCCCTGGAAGATGTTTCTTACTAACCATGTAATATAACATAACTAGTTGGGCACTTGTCTGTTCAAGCACTAATGACCCCTACGCCTGGTCTCCATGCATACCCCGGTTCTTATATAACCGCGAGGGTATTTGGACACACTCCGGACCATCAGGTCCCGAGGATGAAGCAAAAAGGTCGGCCATGGCAAACGATCTACAATCCGGCTAGAAGGCATTACACATGTCAATTAAAATTACATAGTCAATCTGACTGATTGTATTCCTCTTCAATACCATCTAACAGGATGTCTAGTTTACGGTCCTGTTGGGAATACTTTGCGGCCAACTCTACTTGGCCGTATACTAAGCTCACAGGGATCTCCTTCCTGTCGGGCCCTATGGGTCCGACCTCGGCCATGTGGTTTGGGTCAGCCTTCGTGTACCGCGTCTTCACCATGGCCCAGGCCTCCCTGGCACCTTAACGGCAGGCCGACATCTTCCACAATCGGAAGCGCCGCCGCGCTCCTTTAGCTTCTCTACAAGCTCTCCAAGGCCTTCGGGCATGGAGACGGATGGCCACAAGGCCTGGGCGACGCCTTGCATCACCTGCCGAACTCGCTCGTGTAGTTGTGAGAGCTCAGGAAGAAGGTCACCCGTAGAACCGGGCATTTCCTCTGCAGGACGACCTGTTAGAATACCTACAGACATTACTCTGTTAGTCGACTTCCTTGCCGAACTCTTTTTTTTCAAAGTTCGTTTAAGCACTTACTATATATGCCGCGTCGAAGCCGCTGATTCTCCTTCACGGAGTCCGACAGCTGGGCACGAACGTCCTTCAGTTCAACGCCCAGCTTGGTGTTGGCATCTTGGAGATCGTTCTTCTCCCGCCTCACCTTTGTCAGCACGCTCTCACCAGCCTTTAGCTGGCGTCGGAGTTGTTGCACTTCCGGATTTAATCCGGCGCCATCTGGAATTTCATTTGTCAGATTTGCACCCACGCCGCACTTCACAAAATACTTATCTTTCGAAGCGTATATTACCAGAGGGGATCTCCTTGGGCTCCCCTACCGCGGCTAGTGCGGACTCAAGTTGGGCTTTGCACTCTTCCAGCTCCTGGGACAGTAGGGTATTCTTTTCTGCAAGAACCTGCATAACAAATGATCCTTAAAACAGTCATTCTAACTGTTTCAAGTCTCGGGGGCTACTGGTATATATATATATATAATTACCAAAATTTTCTTACCCGTATGTCTTTCACATACTGCTCCGTGGCTCTGGCTAGACCATTTTGAGCGGCACGGAGGTACGCGTCTCCCGAATTGAAGGCATCCAATGCCTCTTGGGAGAAAGAAGCGTCGCGAAGAACTGTCCGGCGACGCCTGTGGTTCATGGCACTCTCCACCTTGGAATTGTTGGCAGACAGCCTGTCCGCATCCTCCGTCGGAGGAGCGTCCGGTGCGTGCCTGGTGTTCGCCTCCGCTTCCGGACCAGGCTTTGGAGCCTGGCTGGTGGAGGCGCGATTGGCAGCCTCTCCAGATATAGTCCGACGAGGTCTCTTCGTCCTGAAGAGAGCACGAGCGTTAATATGCCTCGAAGGAATAACACCTGGGAATAAGGCAACACACTATACCTTTGCGCCGGTGCCTCAGTTTGGACCGCACTTCTTTTTAGCTCGCAGGGCCTTGCTGCCCCTCGTTGGCTAGTCGCCGCAGGCTTGGCCCCCCGTCTCAAGGACCTCCCCTGCAAAACACGGTTGTCATACGACAATCGAAAACACGCGAGGACAGATCCCTTTTCAAAGTGCTGGGACTTCGGTCTCAGTTACCTGCGAGGCTGGAAGTAGCCCTGGATAATCGGCCGTAATGGCCACCAAGGTGTTTTCCTTGCTCAATTGATGAAACACTCCATCAATCAGCTCCACGGATAAGTGCGGATCCTCTTGAGAGCCAGGTTGAGGGATCGTCCCGGATCCTCGGGTTGTGGAGGAGGGCTGTTTATTTCTTTAACAGCCTGGCGCAGTTCCTGCGTTGAAGTCGTTAGACTGAAAATTTAACAATGGGAATATAAAACGGATGGACAAGTAAAAGTGTCCACTTACCCAACTTGGGGGATTGTACATAGAAAATCGACCATGTGGGTTGATGCGGAGAAATTCCTCCTCTTCCCCCTTGTACAAAGCGGACAAGGTCTTTATTAGAGCGGCAGCCGAATCCGGCCCCTTACGGCCGTAGCGGGTGGCGTCGTCCTCCCCGTTGAAGTCCCACATGGGGCGGCCTCTATACTGAAGCGGCTGCACCCCTCACATGATGCATCCGGCCATGACCCCGATCATGGTCAGTCCGGAATGAGTTAACAATCTTATCCGGCCCATCAGGTAAATGACGTCCCTGTCACTTTCCCTCTGAGGGCTCCGTGGACGCCAGCTTAGGCGCTTCTTTAGGGGAGCACTATCGAACTCAGGGAGGCCGATTTGGATAGGATCCGGCAGCGGGACGTCCTCTATATAAAACCATTTTGAAGGCCAATCTTCGGACGCCTTCTTTGGGGTTCCGGATAGATATCCAGTCCCGGCGATGCACCACACTTCGGCTCCGCCCACTTGATATATTGACCCCTCCTTAGAGCAGGGCACAAGGCAGAATAGCCTTTTCCACAGCGCGAAATGAGCCTCGCAGCCCAGAAACAGCTCACAAAGGGCTATGAAGCCCGCGATATGCAATATGGAGGCAGGCGTGAGGTTGTGCAGCTGGAGGCCATAGAACTCCAGAAGCCCCCGGAGAAACCGGTGGATTGGAAATCCAAGCCCTCTTATTAAGTAAGGGACAAGGCATACCCGCTCTCCTTTTGAGGGATTGGGGGCGCTCTCCGCTTGCTCTCCGCCATTATAGGTGGCAAGTCCGGCTCGAACCGGGACCATATAAACCGGGGGGAGAAATCCCTTGGTCTGGAGCTTCACTAGCTCGCTGTGCGGGATGGAGCACCTCTTCCAATCTCCAGGCTGAGGGCTGGAAGGGCGAGAGGAGGAGCTGTGGCGGCCGGCCATGATAGAATGGACCTCTGTCGGGTACGCTCTGATGAATACTCACGGAAGGGAGAAGGTGTGGTTTGGATCTAAATCCTCGTCCCTTTAAATAGGCGGCTCATTCACACAGCTAGGGGTGTAAATATAAAAAACACCCTGACTTTTCGTATTCATTTGACACGTGGAAAACGGCCATTATTGGGCATAGAAGCCAAGGAGCACTACATTTACAGGAAACCAGACACTATTCAATAGGTACACGGAATTTGGAGAAGAACACACCTTGCAATGCCGAAGACAATTTGCGTGCCGGACTCGTCGTCATTGAAGCCTGGTTCAGGGGCTACTGAGGGAGTCCTAAATTAGGGGGTGTCCGGATAGCCGGACTATACCTTCGGCCGGACTACTGGACTATGAAGATACAAGATTGAAGACTTCGTCCCGTGTCCGGAAGGGACTTTCCTTGGCGTGGAAGGCAAGCTTGGCGATACGGATATGTAGATCTCCTACCATTGTAACCGACTCTGTGTAACCCTAGCCCTCTCCGGTGTCTATATAAACCGGAGAGTTTTAGTCCGTAGGAGGAACAACAATCATACCATAGGCTAGCTTCTAGGGTTAGCCTCTCTGATCTCGTGGTAGATCTACTCTTGTACTACCCATATCATCAATATTAATCAAGAAGGACGTAGGGTTTTACTGAAGGAAATATGCCCTAGAGGCAATAATAAAGTTATTATTTATTTCCTTATATCATGATAAATGTTTATTATTCATGCTAGAATTGTATTAACCGGAAACATAATACATGTGTGAATACATAGACAAACTTAGTGTCACTAGTATGCCTCTACTTGACTAGCTCGTTAATCAAAGATGGTTATGTTTCCTAACCATGAACAAGGTGTTGTTATTTGATTAACGAGGTCACATCATTAGTTGAATGATCTGATTGACATGACCCATTTCATTAGCTTAGCACCCGATCGTTTAGTATGTTGCTATTGCTTTCTTCATGACTTATACATGTTCCTATGACTATGAGATTATGCAACTCCCATTTACCAGAGGAACGCTTTGTGTGCTACCAAACGTCACAACGTAACTGGGTGATTATAAAGGAGCTCTACAGGTGTCTCCAAAGGTAGATGTTGGGTTGGCGTATTTCGAGATTAGGATTTGTCACTCCGATAGTCGGAGAGCTATCTCTGGGCCCTCTCGGTAATGCACATCACATAAGCCTGGCAAGCATTACAACTAATATGTTAGTTGTGAGATGATGTATTACGAAACGAGTAAAGAGACTTGCCGGTAACGAGATTGAACTAGGTATTGGATACCGACGATCGAATCTCGGGCAAGTAACATACCGATGACAAAGGGAACAACGTATGTTGTTATGCGGTCTGACCGATAAAGATCTTCGTAGAATATGTAGGAGCCAATATGGGCATCCAGGTCCCGCTATTGGTTATTGACCGGAGATGTGTCTTAGTCATGTCTGCATTGTTCTCGAACCGTAGGGTCCGCACGCTTAACGTTACAATGACAGTTATTATGAGTTTATGCATTTTGATGTACCGAAGTTAGTTCGGAGTCCCGGATGTGATCACGTACATGACGAGGAGTCTCGAAATGGTCGAGACATAAAGATTGATATATTGGAAGCCTATGTTTGGATATGGAAGTGTTCCGGGTGAAATCGAGATTTTACCGGAGTACCGGGAGGTTACCGGAACCCCCCGGGAGCTATATGGGCCTCAGTGGGCTTTAGTGGAAAGGATAAAGGGGCAGCCCAAGGTGGGCCGCGCGCCTCCCCCCTCCCCTAGTCCTATTAGGACAAGGAGAGGTGGCCGGCCCCCCTCTCTCTCTTTCCCCCTCGGGGAATCCTATTCCAACTAGGATTGGGGGGGGGGGGGAGTCCTACTCCCGGTAGGAGTAGGACTCCTCCTGCGCCCTCCTCCTGGCCGGCCGCCCCCTCCCCTTGGATCCTTTATATACGGGGGCAGGGGGGCACCTCTAGACACACAAGTTGATCCTTGAGATCGTTCCTTAGCCGTGTGCGGTGCCCCCTGCCACCATATTCCACCTCGATCATATTGTAGCGGTGCTTAGGCGAAGCCCTGCGACAGTAGAACATCAAGATCGTCACCACGCCATCGTGCCGACGAAACTCCTCCCCGACGCTTTGCTGGATCGGAGCCCGGAGATCGTCATCGAGCTGTACGTGTGCTAAGAACTCGGAGGTGCCGGAGTAACGGTGCTTGGATCGGTCGGATCGGGAAGACGTTCGACTACTTCCTCTACGTTGCGTCAACGCTTCCGCAGTCGGTCTGCGTAGGTACGTAGACAACACTCTCCCCTCTCGTTGCTATGCATCACCATGATCTTGCGTGTGCGTAGGAAATTTTTTGAAATTACTACGTTCCCCAACAGTGGCATCCGAGCCTAGGTTTTATGGTTTGATGTTATTTGCACGAGTAGAACACAAGTGAGTTGTGGGCGATATAAGTCATACTGCCTACCAGCATGTCATACTTTGGTTCGGCAGTATTGTTGGACGAGACGACCCGGACCGACATTACGCGTACGCTTATGCGAGACCGGTTCTCCCGACGTGCTTTGCACATAGGTGGCTTGCGGGCGACAGTCTCTCCAACTTTAGTTGAACCAAGTGTGGCTACGCCCGGTACTTGCGAAGGTTAAAACGGAGTCTATTTGACAAACTATTGTTGTGGTTTTGATGCGTAGGTGAGATTGGTTCTTGCTTAAGCCCGTAGCAGCCACATAAAAACTTGCAACAACAAAGTAGTGGACGTCTAACTTGTTTTTGCAGGGCATGTTGTGATGTGATATAGTCAAGGCATGATGCTGAATTTTATTGTATGAGATGATCATGTTTTGTAACCGAGTTATCGGCAACTGGCAGGAGCCATATGGTTGTCGCTTTATTGTATGCAATGCAATCGCGATGTAATGCTTTACTTTATCACTAAGCGGTAGCGATAGTCGTGGAAGCATAAGATTGGCGAGACGACAACGATGCTACGATGGAGATCAAGGTGTCACGCCGGTGACGATGGTGATCATGACAGTGCTCCGGAGATGGAAATCACAAGCACAAGATGATGATGGCCATATCATATCACTTATATTGATTGCATGTGATGTTTATCTTTTTATGCATCTTATCTTGCTTTGATTGGCGGTAGCATTATAAGATGATCTCTCACTAAATTATCAAGAAGTGTTCTCCCTGAGTATGCACCGTTGCCAAAGTTCGTCGTGCCCAGACACCACGTGATGATCGGGTGTGATAAGTTCTACGTCCACCTACAACGGGTGCAAGCCAGTTTTGCACACGCAGAATACTCAGGTTAAACTTGACGAGCTTAGCATATGCAGATATGGCCTTGGAACACAGAGACCGAAAGGTCGAGCGTGAATCATATAGTAGATATGATCAACATAACGATGTTCACCATTGAAAACTACTCCATCTCACGTGATGATCGGTTATGGTTTAGTTGATTTGGATCACGTGATCACTTAGAGGATTAGAGGGATGTCTATCTAAGTGGGAGTTCTTAAGTAATTTGATTAATTGAACTTAAACTTATCATGAACTTAGTACCTGATAGTATCTTGCTTGTTTATGTTGATCGTAGATAGATGGCTCGTGCTGTTGTTCCGTTGAATTTTAAATGCGTTCCTTGAGAAAGCAAAGTTGAAAGATGATGGTAGCAATTACACGGACTGGGTCCGTAACTTGAGGATTATCCTCATTGCTGCTCAGAAGAATTACGTCCTGGAAGCACCGCTGGGTGCCAGGCCTGCTGCTGGAGCAACACCAGATGTTATGAACGTCTGGCAGAGCAAAGCTGATGACTACTCGATAGTTCAGTGTGCCATGCTTTACGGCTTAGAATTGGGACTTCGACGACGTTTTGAACGTCATGGAGCATATGAGATGTTCCAGGAGTTGAAGTTAATATTTCAAGCAAATGCCCGGATTGAGAGATATGAAGTCTCCAATAAGTTCTATAGCTGCAAGATGGAGGAGAACAGTTCTGTCAGTGAGCATATACTCAAAATGTCTGGGTATAATAATCACTTGATTCAGATGGGAGTTAATCTTCCAGATGATTGCGTCATTGACAGAATTCTCCAATCACTGCCACCAAGCTACAAGAGCTTCGTGATGAACTATAATATGCAAGGGATGAACAAGACTATTCCCGAGCTCTTCGCAATGCTGAAAGCTGCGGAGGTAGAAATCAAGAAGGAGCATCAAGTGTTGATGGTTAACAAGACCACTAGTTTCAAGAAAAAGGGCAAAGGGAAGAAGAAGGGGAACTTCAAAAAGAATAGCAAGCAAGTTGCTGCTCAGGAGAAGAAACCCAAGTTTGGACCTAAGCCTGAAACTGAGTGCTTCTACTGCAAGCAGACTGGTCACTGGAAGTGGAACTGCCCCAAGTATTTGACGGATAAGGATGGCAAGGTGAACAAAGGTATATGTGATATACATGTTATTGATGTGTACCTTACTAGAGCTCGCAGTAGCACCTGGGTATTTGATACTGGTTCTGTTGCTAATATTTGCAACTCGAAATAGGGACTACGAATTAAGCGAACACTGGCGAAGGACGAGGTGACGATGCGCGTGGGAAACGGTTCCAAAGTCGATGTGATCGCGGTCAGCACGCTACCTCTACATCTACCTTCGGGATTAATATTAGACCTAAATAATTGTTATTTGGTGCCAGCGTTGAGCATGAACATTATATCTGGATCTTGTTTGATGCGAGATGGTTATTCATTTAAATCAGAGAATAATGGTTGTTCTATTTATATGAGTAATATCTTTTATGGTCATGCACCTTTGAGAAGTGGTCTATTTTTGATGAATCTCGATAGTAGTAACACACATATTCATAATGTTGAAGCCAAAAGATGCAGAGTTGATAATGACAGCGCAACTTATTTGTGGCACTGCCGTTTAGGTCATATCGGTATAAAGCGCATGAAGAAACTCCATACGGATGGACTTTTGGAACCACTTGATTATGAATCACTTGGTACTTGCGAACCGTGCCTCATGGGCAAGATGACTAAAACACCGTTCTCCGGTACTATGGAGAGAGCAACAGATTTGTTGGAAATCATACATACAGATGTATGTGGTCCGATGAATATTGAGGCTCATGGCGGATATCGTTATTTTCTCACCTTCACAGATGACTTAAGCAGATATGGGTATATCTACTTAATGAAACATAAGTCTAAAACATTTGAAAAGTTCAAAGAATTTCAGAGTGAAGTTGAAAATCATCGTAACAAGAAAATAAAGTTTCTACGATCTGATCGTGGAGGAGAATATTTGAGTTACGAGTTTGGTGTACATTTGAAAAATTGTGGAATAGTTTCGCAACTCACGCCACCTGGAACACCACAGCGTAATGGTGTTTCCGAACGTCGTAATCGTACTTTACTAGATATGGTGCGATCTATGATGTCTCTTACTGATTTACCGCTATCGTTTTGGGGTTATGCTTTAGAGACGGCCGCATTCACGTTAAATAGGGCACCATCAAAATCCGTTGAGACGACGCCTTATGAACTGTGGTTTGGCAAGAAACCAAAGTTGTCGTTTCTTAAAGTTTGGGGCTGTGATGCTTATGTGAAAAAGCTTCAACCTGATAAGCTCGAACCCAAATCGGAGAAATGTGTCTTCATAGGATACCCAAAGGAGACTGTTGGGTACACCTTCTATCACAGATCCGAAGGCAAGACATTCGTTGCTAAGAATGGATCCTTTCTAGAGAAGGAGTTTCTCTCGAAAGAAGTGAGTGGGAGGAAAGTAGAACTTGACGAGGTAACTGTACCTGCTCCCTTATTGGAAAGTAGTACATCATAGAAAACTATTTCTGCGACACCTATACCAATTAGTGAGGAAGCTAATGATGATGATCATGAAACTTCAGGACAAGATACTACTGAACCTCGTAGATCAACCAGAGCGAGATCCGCACCAGAGTGGTAAGGTAATCCTGTTCTAGAAATCATGTTGCTAGATCATGATGAACCTACGAACTATGAAGAAGCGATGGTGAGCCCAGATTCCACAAAGTGGCTTGAAGCCATGAAATCTGAGATGGGATCCATGTATGAGAACAAAGTATGGACTTTGGTTGACTTTCCCGATGATCGGCAAGCAATTGAGAATAAATGGATCTTCAAGAAGAAGACTGACACTGATGGTAATGTTACTGTCTACAAAGCTCGACTTGTCGCAAAAGGTTTTCGACAAGTTCAAGGGGTTGACTACGATGAGACCTTCTCACCCGTAGCGATGCTTAAGTCTGTCCGAATCATGTTAGCAATTGCCGCATTTTATGATTATTAAATTTGGCAGATGGATGTCAAAACTGCATTCATGAATGGATTTCTGGAAGAAGAGTTGTATATGATGCAACCAGAAGGTTTTGTCAATCCAAAGGGAGCTAACAAAGTGTGCAAGCTCCAGCGATCCATTTATGGACTGGTGCAAGCCTCTCGGAGTTGGAATAAACGCTTTGATAGTGTTATCAAAGCATTTGGTTTTATATAGACTTTTGGAGAAGCCTGTATTTACAAGAAAGTGAGTGGTAGCTCTGTAGCATTTCTGGTATTATATGTGGATGGCATATTACTAATTGGAAATGATATAGAATTTCTGGATAGCATAAAGGGATACTTGAATAAAAGTTTTTCAATGAAAGACCTCGGTGAAGCTGCTTACATATTAGGCATTAAGATCTATAGAGATAGATCAAGACGCTTAATTGGACTTTCACAAAGCACATACCTTGACAAAGTTTTGAAGAAGTTCAAAATGGATCAAGCAAAGACAGGGTTCTTGCCTGTATTACAAGGTGTGAAGTTGAGTAAGACTCAATGCCTGACCACTTCAGAAGATAGACAGAAAATGAAAGATGTTCCCTATGCTTCAGCGGTAGGCTCTATCATGTATGCAATGCTGTGTACCAGACCAGATGTGTGCCTTGCTATAAGTTTAGCAGGGAGGTACCAAAGTAATCCAGGAGTGGATCACTGGACAGCGGTCAAGAACATCCTGAAATACCTGAAAAGGACTAAGGATATGTTTCTCGTATATGGAGGTGACAAAGAGCTCATCGTAAAAGGTTACGTTGATGCGAGCTTTGACACTGATCCGGACAATTCTAAATCGCAAACCGGATACGTGTTTACATTAAACGGTGGAGCTGTCAGTTGGTGCAGTTCTAAACAAAGTGTCGTAGCGGGATCTACATGTGAAGCGGAGTACATAGCTGCTTCGGAAGCAGCGAATGAAGTAGTCTGGATGAAGGAGTTCATATCCGATCTAGGTGTCATACCTACTGCATCGGGTACAATGAAAATCTTTTGTGACAATACTGGTGCAATTGCCTTGGCAAAGGAATCCAGATTTCACAAGAGGACCAAGCACATCAAGAGACGCTTCAATTCCATCCGGGATCTAGTCCAGGTGGGAGACATAGAGATTTGCAAGATACATACGGATCTGAATGTTGCAGACCCGTTGACTAAGCCTCTTCCACGAGCAAAACATGATCAGCACCAAGGCTCCATGGGTGTTAGAATCATTACTGTGTAATCTAGATTATTGACTCTAGTGCAAGTGGTAGACTGAAGGAAATATGCCCTAGAGGCAATAATAAAGTTATTATTTATTTCCTTATATCATGATAAATGTTTATTATTCATGCTAGAATTGTATTAACCAGAAACATAATACATGTGTGAATACATAGACAAACTTAGTGTCACTAGTATGCCTCTACTTGACTAGCTCGTTAATCAAAGATGGTTATGTTTCTTAACCATGAACAAGGTGTTGTTATTTGATTAACTAGGTCACATCATTAGTTGAATGATCTGATTGACATGACCCATTTCATTAGCTTAGCACCCGATCGTTTAGTATGTTGCTATTGCTTTCTTCATGACTTATACATGTTCCTATGACTATGAGATTATGCAACTCCCGTTTACCAGAGGAACACTTTGTGTGCTACCAAACGTCACAACGTAACTGGGTGATTATAAAGGAGCTCTACAGGTGTCTCCAAAGGTAGATGTTGGGTTGGCGTATTTCGGGATTAGGATTTGTCACTCCGATTGTCGGAGAGGTATCTCTGGGCCCTCTCGGTAATGCACATCACATAAGCCTTGCAAGCATTACAACTAATATGTTAGTTGTGAGATGATGTATTACGAAACAAGTAAAGAGACTTGCCGGTAACGAGATTGAACTAGGTATTGGATACCGACGGTCGAATCTCGGGCAAGTAACATACCGATGACAAAGGGAACAACGTATGTTGTTATGCGGTCTGACCGATAAAGATCTTCGTAGAATATGTAGGAGCCAATATGGGCATCTAGGTCCCGCTATTGGTTATTGACCGGAGATGTGTCTCGGTCATGTCTGCATTGTTCTCGAACCGTAGGGTCCGCACGCTTAACATTACGATGACAGTTATTATGAGTTTATGCATTTTGATGTACCGAAGTTAGTTCGGAGTCCCAGATGTGATCACGGACATGACGAGAAGTCTCGAAATGGTCGAGACATAAAGATTGATATATTGGAAGCCTATGTTTGGATATCGGAAGTGTTCCGGGTGAAATCGAGATTTTACCGGAGTACCGGGAGGTTACTGGAACCCCCCGGGAGCTATATGGGCCTTAGTGGGCTTTAGTGGAAAGGAGAAAGGGGCAGCCCAAGGTGGGCCACGCGCCTCCCCCTCCCCTAGTCCTATTAGGACAAGGAGAGGTGGCCGCCCCCCCTCTCTCTTTCCCCCTCAGGGAATCCTATTCCAACT
>NC_057794.1:76207549-76210106 GCF_018294505.1 Triticum aestivum | reverse complement strand
AGAAGACGAAGAATCCCCAGGAGATGATCACGACGGTGATGCTGTACACAGTCATCATGTAGAAGATGCAGGACATGATGATGATGCCGGCGGAGCAGACGACGCTGGACCATCGATGGGCTGGGTGCAGGACCCTCATATTCAAGAGCTGCTTCTCAAGCAGACGGATAACGCAGGAGCTGCCGCCCGAGAGAAAGCCAAGATGGATCAACTTGAGTTAGACGTGGTTACTCCATTGTATGAAGGATGCAGGCCCGGGGATACCCGCCTGAAAGTAACGCTCATGGCTCTGGAGATGAAGGTAAAACACAAAATGACCGACGCATGCTTCGACGAGAACATGTCATTCTGGCACGAACGTCTTCCCAAGGGGAACAAGTGCCCGACCAGTTTGGAGGAGGCAAAGAAAATCGTGTGTCCTCTGGATTTACCGCACGTGAAATACCATGTGTGCATGAACAATTGCATCATTTATCGGGACGAGCACGCGGAGTCTACCATATGTCCGGTGTGCGGTGTCACTCGATACAAGAAGAGGAAGAAAGCTCCTCAAAAAGTGGTGTGGTACTTTCCGATCACTCCTCGTCTGCAGCGGTATTTCGCGGATCCTAAGGTAGCAAAGCTCCTGCGTTGGCATGCGGATAGGGAGGAGAAGAAGCGAGAAGATGACGCAAATGATCCGGAGATAGATAAAAAAGACAAGATGCTGAGTCACCCTAAGGATGCGAGCCAGTGGCAAGCGTTGAACTTCGAATACCCAGAATTTGGGAACGATCCAAGGAACATCATGCTGGGCGCGAGCACCGATGGAGTCAATCCGTTTGGCAGCCAGAGAAGCACACATAGCACCTGGCCTGTGTTTGTGTGGATGTACAACCTTCCCCCCTGGTTGTGCATGAAGAGGAAGTACATTCACATGAGTATGCTAATTGAAGGGCCGAAACAACCAGGGAACGACATCAATCTGTATCTGGGGCTGCTGAAAGAGGAGCTTGACACGCTGTGGAAAACGCCAACCAATACGTGGGACGCCGCAGAGAAAGAATATTCCCCTATGAGAGCCGCACTGCTCACGACGGTGCATGACTATCTCGGTTACAGATATCTTGCGGGGCAGGTAGTCCACGGATTTTCTGGATGCGTAAGGTGCATGGATGACACAACGTATCGCCAGCTAGATAGAGATCACGGGTCTTCGAAAACCGTGTTCATGGGACATCGAAGGTGGCTTCGCGATGATGACCCGTGGAGGAAACGCAAGGATCTGTTCGATGGTGAAACCGAACCCCGAAAACGCCCGTGTACGAGGAGCGGCGAGGAAATAGACAAGCTGTTGAAAAATTGGAAAGACTGCCCACTGCCGGGAAAGAAGCAAAAGGCGCCAGAGCCGGGAAAGAAGCGAAAGGCGCCAGAGCCGCTGCTGAAGGTATGGAAAACGAGGTCTGTTTTCTGGGACTTGCCGTACTGGAAGATCCACCGTGTGCCTCACAGCCTTGATGTCATGCATATCACGAAGAACGTGTGCGAGAGTCTGCTTGGTACCCTGCTCAACATGCCAGAGAGGACCAAAGATGGGCCGAAAGCAAGGGCAGACTTGAAATCAATGGGCATCAGGCAGGAGCTTCACGCTATATATATGATGATGATGATGATGATGATGATGATGATGATGATGATGATGATGATGATGATGATGATGATGATGAGGCGAAGCAGGACACAGAAAGTCGTCGCAAAGGCAAAAATGCCAAGAAGACCGGAAATGACTACCCTCCCGCGTGCTTCACTCTAAGTCAGGAGGAGATCGAGCAGTTTTTCACCTGCCTCCTAGGAGTAAAACTTCCTTACGGTTACGCGGGGAAGATAAGCAGATACCTAAACCCAGCGAAGCAGAAGTTCAGCGGGATGAAGTCTCACGACTGTCACGTGCTGATAACGCAGATACTTCCAGTTGCAATCCGTGGGATCATGGACGCGCACGTCCGTGAAACGCTATTTGGCCTATGCAACTTCTTCGACGTCATCTCTCGGAAGTCGATTGGCGTGAGGCAACTCAGAAGGCTACAGGAAGATATCGTGGTGATACTATGCGAGCTTGAGATGTACTTCCCGCCCGCATTCTTCGACGTTATGGTGCATCTGCTGGTCCATATAGTGGAGGATATCATCCAACTCGGGCCGACGTTCCTGCACAGCATGATGCCGTTCGAAAGGATGAATGGTGTCATCAAAGGATACGTTCGCAACATGTCACATCCAGAAGGAAGCATAGCCAGGGGCTTTCTGACCGAAGAGTGCATCTCCTACTGCACGAATTATCTAGGCATCGAGAACCCCGTTGGTCTGCCCGTCAACAGGCACCTCGGCAGGCTCGCTGGATGGGGTCACCGTGAGGGTCGCCGCGAAATGCATGTCGACTTCGAGGGTCGACTCGCCGACTTTGAAAGAGCAAACCTAGTCGCGCTACAACACATAGACGTGGTCGATCCTTGGGTGGTAGAGCACAAAACCTTTATTAAGAAGACGTACAATGACCGAGGCCAACAGAGGACGGACG
>NC_057794.1:76075201-76206144 GCF_018294505.1 Triticum aestivum | reverse complement strand
TGCTACTGTCTTATAAAAAAATATTACTGTTATTATTTAAACAAGTTTGAACATATTTAAACACAAATAAGTATCAAACAGCTTTTTAAATGCTAAAAAAAAATTTGTGGAGCCTGGGAGTCGAACCCAGGACCTCCTGGTGTGAGAACTGGCTGCTGACCAGTCGAGCTAGTAGAGGGGACTTGATGTGGGTCAGTTCTGGTGGTACATAACCTGTTGGCTCGAGTTGAAATAAAAAAAAATACTAATGGCGCACCACGGTGAGGTGCGCCATTAGTATGGACATGCTAATGGCGCACCACGGTGTCGACAAACCCTAAATGATGAGACCATGATCTTGTTCCTTGACAATAACCAACTTTTTGACCAAACTTTGTTTCTATTTAGAGAGAAACATGGCCCACAACGATGAGGCTGGGGGTTCGGGCGGCAAGGCATTCTGTCCCAGGAGATGGAGGAACAACCTCACTTGTATGAGGCCGCCGCCTTCCCCACCGATCCTGAGACCACGGATGGTGCCGCCGAGGATGACCACACTGATGCCACCACTGATGGTGCCGCCGAGGATGCCACCACTGATGATGGCGGCCCACGCACAGATGGCAGCCAACCGAAGAGGCAACGGAAGGACCGGCGCCCGATCGTGCTCCGCACCCTCAAGGAGGAAGTTACTGAAGTGGACTCCAACGGGAATCCAACGGCGCCCGAACGAATAGTCAAGGGGTACTCGCTTCAGCTCGGGTGCATTGTCCGGAGCACCGTCTCGATCAACACCGAGAACCTGAGGCATCCTGACCGAGGGAATTTGCGCAACCTCCTCTTCACGAAGCTGCACGAACGATACAAGTTCCCCGCTGAATTTGAAAACACAAGCCTCAAAGGGAATAAAGTGAACAATGCTGCCCTCACGAAGATGAGCAAGGCCCTGTCTACTTGGAAAAGCAATGTGAAGAGAATGATCGAGAAAGGTGAGAGTTATCAGAAGATCAAGGAGAAAAATCCTTCGATCACCGAAGATGACTACAACGACTTCAAGATCAATTGCTCGAGCACCGCAAGCTCCCAATCAAGTGAGTGGGGGAAACAAATGCGGGAGCTGAACATAGGGGAACACACACTCGGTCCCGGCGGTTACAGAGTGGCGGAGCCTATATGGGACAAGGAGGACGCGGACCGTGCCGAGCAAGGCCTACCGCCCCGCTTCGAGAAATACAGCGGTAACAAGCAGACTAGGAACTATGTTAGGGCCCGGTACAAGGAGGACTCGATAACAAAGGAGCTTACCACGGATCCGAAGACCAGGGCGCTTGAGCTTGTTCTGGTAAGGAATACACCCCCGCGTAATTAGCTCCATATGGTTGCATTCTAATTAATGAAGCCAAATTTCTAAATGGTTCACATTCCTTCCGCAGGCGACTGAAAGCAGTAGCACGGAGTCGACTAAGAGCAACCCTTGGGACACCACTCTAAATAGGGGGTTGAATGTAATGAAGAACAAGGATAAGCTCAGTAAGCCGACGTAAGCTGGTCGTGTGGCCGGCAAAGGCTTGTCGACAAAATGGGGGTCATACTATACCGCTGGTGTGCGGAAGGAGAAAAAGACCAGCTCGGAAAGCCAGCGCGAGAGGTTCAAGAACTCAAGGCACATGTGGCGCGGATTCCGGAGATTGTCCAAGAGCAAGTGGAACAACGACTCGGAGCGACGATCACCGCCCTTGTGCCTACCTTGATCTCGGGGTTGAGTGCGTGGATTGCGGGCGGCCAACAGGGGCCGCCCCCGATTCCTAGCTTCACGGCCAGCAACTCGCATAATGCGATGGCGGGGCCATTGGTGCCTCCGGCGGAGGCGGCATTGGTGTCTCCGACGCCGGCACAGGAGCTTAATGCACCCGGGTGTACGCCGGCCGGCACCTCTTCAGCAAGCGGCCCCTCCGTCAACTGCACGCCCACCGTTGGCGGTGCCTCGACATTAGCCGAGCTCGACGCCATCATCACGATAACTAATTAAGCCTCTCTCGGCCGAGGACTTCATCTCCTTGCCTTTGACTGGGCATCCCTGACGCCCTACATGTTTTCGCAGGGCGCCGCCGACGTTCTGTGCACTCTCCTCCACTTCGTGAACAACGAGTTGGTCGATGTCGCCAAGGGCAAAATCGTTCAACCGGGCAACCCCTTGTTCCACGGTACCCAGATGCCACCCAACTTGTTTAGGGTTCAACTGGTTCGGGTGCTGCCAGGCTGCGACGACTTGTTACCTCCGATTCGACCCGTCGGGGCCGACGATGAAGACGTGATGACCCTCAGCGCCTGCCTGAGCTGGCCCCTGCTTTGGCCGAAGAGCCAGATTCGTTTGGGGGCGGGGGACACCACCCCAAAGACAACACCGCCAGTCGTGCCGGCGCCAAGTCGGCCCCATGGCAAGACCGCCGTAACAGTGCCGGACATCCCTATGCCACTGGATCCAAACATGCATATGGCACAGGATCAGAACGACGACGACGACGATGATGATACATTTGGCAACGTCGATCAGTACTTTGCCGAGCATGGGTACGATGGCGACTTCATGAGGCCTCCTTCTCAAGAACCAAACCCAACAAAAGACGTGTGCGATCTAGCTCATACCGCGGAGAAGCCAAGTTGCAACAGGCGTCGTCTGGCGTTCAGCTCTCAGGAGACGCCTCCAGCTGCCGACTTCACCGAGCCTCAGATAGGCGAGGTGCAAAATATTATCAGCCCCAACACACTCAAGAAGGCGGTCTGTGAGCAGAACTCGGTCCCATTACAGGAGAAGAAGAAGAAGGCACGCAAAAGAAATACTAAGCAGGGTGCGAGCCAGCCGGCACCGAGTATGATCCGTGCTCAGGACGGGCCACCTTCACCGCAGGATATCTCGAGGAGAGTGCATGTGGCGGGTAGGGCGATGCTACCGACAAATATGCTCAATGCTGCAACCGGTGCTATGCGGAGTCTGCATGACAGTGTTCTTGCTTTGGAGAAGCGGCGTCTCAGGGAGAAGGATGTGGCATACCCGGTTTTCGCGGCCAAGGTGCCAGAGGGCAAGGGCTTTGTGGATAACTCCATCGGGCGTACGATCGTCCTGCATTTTGATGAGATCCACGCTATGTTGAACCTTCATCCGCTGCACTACACCTTCGTTCGGCTATTTTCGCAGGGTATGGAGATGCGGATCATTCGCGACAAGACCCCGGACATCGTGATAGTCGACCCCTTCTACATGCGTGCCAAGATCTTGGGCAGCGCTGGGGACCGGCAAGTCGTGAGTTCTTACCTCAAAGGCGTCATTCTGGCAAACCAAGATAAGGATAACTTCCTCGTGCCTTACTTTCCCGAGTAAGTCCTCCCCTCAACCGGCCTGTAACATTTCGATCGTTTTTCTTTTAACATTCCGTGTTTTCTGCAGTGACACACGTTGCACGCTCATCCTCCTAAGCCCCAAATATTCCATGGCCACGTATTTTGACCCGGACCGTCAGTCGAACGTAGACTACACAAATGTCAAGAAGGTTCTTGATGATGTTCTCCCCGGCTACGCCCAATCTGGAGGCACCTTCACCAGGCCTATTCGTAAGTACGGCAAGCATGTGTTCTCCCACAATACGACGTTCTACTGCGTCAAGCAGCCGCCTGGCGGTCAGAAGGGTGCCTACTACGCCATCCATCACATGCGGGCGATCGTACGGGACCATCATCAACTTCTGCTACCGAGTAAACTCAAAGATTGGGCCGCGAGCGTGTCGGCAATCCAGGACGCGGACCTCCGACAAGAATTCTTTCGCATCCAGTTGGAGTTTGCAGAAATCATCCATCAAGATGTCCTTCGTACCTCGGGGCAGTTCTACCTCAGAAATCAACCGTCCAACAGTGACATCGACACAATGCTACAAATGCAGGATGACAACGCCCGTTCTTTCATGACTCCCACGATAGACGGCGGCTTCATCCACGCTCCGGTCCCTTGAGTCGAGTTGTCTAGTTATGAAACATCGATTGGCTCATGTTGTAATTAAACTTTAATGAACTTGTAGTATGTCTCTTTGGTTTCGAGAGTCGTTCAACTTAGATGTAATCAATGCTATTAATGTCTTGCTTTTCTCTTCCGATCGTTCTATTGCATACTTATATATTGCTTATGTATTGTCTGTGAATTGGTACTAACGTTTCGTTTGGCTAGTGCATAGCGATGCCGACGTATGTCGTGTACAAGGGTAAGGTTCCCGGAGTCTACGATGACTGGGAGGAGTGTCGGAGACAGGTTCACCGATTTAGCGGTAACAGTTACAAAGGGTACACCACTAGGGCCGAGGCCGAATCTAGATACGCCCGCTATCTAGCGGGAGAGGGGAGGGAGCGTTGGAGGAACCGGATGAAGACGAGTTTCATCGTGATGATGCTCATCGTGATGACCGCAGCTCTCTTCTATGTGATGGTAGTTTAGATGATCGATATCGACTTGTAATGTGAAGACAGACTCGCTACTCGCGGTCTCGAGACTTGTAATATAATGTTCTATCTTTGTTCGGTCTTTTCAATTCGGAGACTAATATGATGAATTGTATTCGGAGACTAATATGATGAATTGTATTCAAAGACTAATCTTCTATTGTATTTGATGAATCTGTTGTTGATGTGTGCTGTCTATATTTTGTCAAACTATACATTTTGTAACCTGTGCAAAAAACAGAAAATAAAAAAATAAAAAAAACCCAATATTCATACTAATGGCGCATCACATGACAGTGCGCCATTAGTATGACAGTGCATACTAATGGCGTATCACTGGGCAGTGCGCCATTAGTATGCCGCGGTTACTAATGGCGCATCAAGAGGTGGTGCGCCATTAGTATGCCAAAGCACCTGGGTATACATGGCCCCTGGGAGGCATACTAATGGCGCACCCTGGCCTATACTAATGGCGCACCCGAGGTGCGCCATTAGTATACCAAATACTAATGGCGTGCTATTAATGGCGCACCACAGATGCGCCACTAATAGCCATACTAGGTGTGCCATTAGTAGGGGTTTTTCTAGTAGTGGAAACACCTCACTTCCTACTTTCTTTGCGGGGTACCTCGCTTCCTAGTGACTAGTGTCTTGGCTGATCGTCCTAAGAATGCTTATATATGAATAAAGCTCTCTCATTTGGTGTGTCCTCGCAAAAAAGATTAAGCATTATTAACCGGAAAGGAGGGAGTATGGACTAGCACTACTTGTTGGTGTGTCCCGTCAACTCGCAGCACGAGGAGAAACTTGCAGGACAAGGTGAAGCTCGCTTACCCTTTTGACTAATGCAACATACCCTCGCCCAGGCGGTGGACATGAATCAGTTCATTCGGAGTCAGATTGCCAGAGGCATACACTGTACTAGTACCGAACATGCGGAGCACCATCATTGTTCGACTTCACGAAGAGGCGAAGAGCCAAGCGCAAGGTTTAGTAGTACGAGTAGTACTACTACTACTAGAACCGCATGGTGGAGCCTTTGTAATCTTATTTTTTAATCTCTGATAAAGTACACATTTATTTCAGAGAAGGGCGGAAAACGGCAACCCAATATGTAATGATGATATCGATATACCATGCTCAAATATATCTTGGCCTTCGTGCGAGCCCGTCTGTGTGTTCTTGCTCCTCGTCTCTCTCAAGGAATGGCGTGTTGGCCATTTTGCCGTCAATTGAGATCAGTTTGCTCAAACTCCGGTCCCACATGTCAGTGATATGCCAAGAGGAGGTGCGTTGACCGACTGGCCATACACGTACTTGGTTTTGCACCTTCATACTACTCCTCCCTCCGTCATAGTTTACAGGGCGCGCTTCATTATGATGCATTTCTCTCAATGCATTTCCACCACTAGAGAGACTTTAGACGTGTTTGGTTTAATGCTCAATTAATTAGGGCGTGGTAACCACAATTTTCTCTCGATGTAGTACTACGGAGTGGAGTAAGTGCATGCATGTGTGCACCCGGGGTGGAAGCACTGCATGCATGTGTGTACACATTATTTCCTCTAGTAATAGACGTCGTGCTATAACTACCAATGCTATTTTCAGGCCGATCGCTAGTCGCCTTGGTCCCAGAGATTTTCTCTTTTTCTAAAGCGCGCTCTATAAACAGTGATGGATGGAGTAGTATGAGAGGATTCAAAGAAGAGTGTATTGATGGTTGCTTCTTCCGAGCAACTTACAGTGGGAAAGGTGGGGCTTATCATTTGACTGCTCATTACTCACTATTAATGCGGCACAACGACCGGTCTGAGTCTCCCATGCGGCTGTGCACTACCCCCTCGGTTCTTAAATATACTCTGGAGTATTTGTCTTTCTAGAGATTTCAATGAGTGACTACTCAAATATTTGTCTTTTTAGAGATTCAAATGGAGTACTACATACAGATGTATATAGATATATTTTAGAGTGTAGATTCACTCATTTTGCTCCGGATGTAGTCACTTGTTGAAATCTCTAGAAAGACAAATATTTAGCAACGGAGGGAGTACACATACAAAGAAAAGTGAGTGAATCTACACTCTAAAATATGCCCATTTGAAATTTCTAAAAAGACAAATATTTAGGAATGAAGGAGTATAATTTTGTGCATGGTACATGGACCCGGATGCCAAAGAGGCTTCTGGCAATGCTATCAAGCTTCTAGCATTTGTTTACATAATTGACGTACTATACAAATAATTTTCCAGCGACATGAAATTGTACAATGGTGTGAGCTTTCAACTTTTGTTTCATGTGTCTTGCCATCGATGCTCTTTAGGAAACAATAAAAAACTAACTTCCTTGCTAATCAGAGCTAATATTTACATCACAACTGAAGGCAAAGTTGTGAGAAGGTGTTACATTAAAATTGATCCATGCTTTCATTGGCAACAACGTCCCCCCAGCTCTGTCTAAATCAACAAGGCATGTTGGGAAAAAGTAGCTGTCTGGAGCATGCAACATTCCGATCATTTTGTGCAGTTCCACTAAAATAGAGCTGAGTGTCCCTGTTCCAAAGATATTAAGTGTGATTACGATAATAGGGGACTGCTGATGAAACAATAAACACACAAATAGAAGCCGATCACCTTTGCAGTCTCTCTTAAGACTAAATAGTTGGAGAAGATTAGGCTCGCAGTTGGATGAGGAGGATAGAGCAAAACCAATCTCCCTTTGTGCAGTCGCACTAAAATGTAGAGACGTTGCCCGTGTGACATTTTGGTAGAACTGCACAAAACACTCTTAAGAAAAAAGTGATTTGTGTAGTTCACCAAAAGGTCGCAATAGCAACAAGGTGAAATGGATAGCCCTATTTGCAAAAAAGAGGTAGAAAGGAATGAAGCAAAACATCCACCTGGACCTACTTTTCAAAATCCTATGCATGAAAACAAGACCAAGTGCATTAGTGGCAGAATAACATTCTAACTATACACGCTTTCATATGGTTTCACTTTATTTTGGCCATGTTTCTTAGCATTCCTCTGCTCTTCCAATTCCTGTAAACCAAAAACTCAAGTTGGCAGAAATCCTGTGTTTACAAATCCTCTATTTACCATGTGCATTCCTATCCTATTCCGGTGTGTTTTCCTATCCCTGCGTTTTTAGAATCATGCAAGCCAAATGAGCCCTTACAGAATTACTTCAGTTATAGGTAGGTGTCGAAGGGAACTTTGTGTGGTTTGTCCTGCTCCTGCCGCGACGTCGTCCACCTCAACTGAGCTACTCCATCAACGGAAACATCCACCAAACCAGACATCACGACTCCTGACCGTCTTTCGCCGCCTCAGATCTCCTTCCCTACCGCTGGCACCCACCGCAATGGCATCACCATCATCGACTCAGCAGATGAACCTGAGGAGTACACGGGTCCACAAGAGAGGTCACACTCTTTTGTTTCTGCTTATGTTATGCATTGCTTAAAATTACCTGCTACTTTATCGTCCTGTTCACCTCTTGGACTCCAAGTCAGGTCCAAATTAATGTTCAAACTTGAGTTATAAATTAGTTGTGGGGCATGTATCGAGGAAGCAATGAATAATATCTCTGTCTAATATCTGGTTCACCTAGGGTATGCCTATGTTGTTCATCTTGGAAATAGAAGACTTGGTAGTTTAATCCTTTCCACCTTACTAATGAACTGGTTCACTGAAATGAGTTTCATATACTAGTACATGCTAAACCTGTTATGTGTCTGCTTGTTTCTTCTTTTAGAATGCTGACAGAATATTGGCGAAGAGTGCCTTATTAAGCAATAGTAAAGGAAGTAATGTAGATAAGATTCAGGATAGTGACACATCCTTGTTGGTCTCCAACAAAGATGATAAAACAGCTAAGGAAGACTATCTCAAAGACAGTGAGACAACCCCAAAGTTTTGTCTTGGTTTAGTGTTTGAGTTACTGGCCACTACCGCTTGCATAAGCTATTCAAACTCACTGTCTGAATCAGTTCGGTTTCTTGAGTCTCAACTACAAGCTGAAAGAAATTGATCAGCTGTGTTGTGACAAGAAGCGGAAGGACTGCGGAAGTCCGTGGAGCATTCAGATGCATACTTTCTGGTGCAACAGCAAGCATTGGAAGATTTTAGCGACACACAAGACAAAGCTGATGAGCTTGCTAATTTTATTGCCAGCATGGTGGATACCGCGTTTCCTGAGCTCTTCTGAAGTTGTTTCAGTTATGCTCTTGTTTTGCTGCCGCGTTTATTTGCACTGGTGGCCAATTTTGACGGCCAGTGTATGTAATATGCTGCTTTGTTCCCTATATTTGCACTGGTGGCGAACTTTGATGCCTAGTGGATGTAATATGTGTAAAAGCGGTAATAGGCTAGCGTTAATTGCTTGCTTATTTATTTCCTTATTGTCTTGTTTAGTTGTTTGCTTGTAGCTGCAGTTCTTTTTCTGTGTTTTTCTAGTGGCCCCAATAACCTATTTTTGGAAACTAGGCCAAAATAATCATGGCAACATACAGACTGTTGTAACCATGGGCCTCCTGCGGGACGTATGATCCATGGGCCTTATACGGGCCGTAGGATCCATTGGCCTTCTATACGGGTCGTAGGATCCATTGACCTTCTATACGGGTCGTAGGATCCATTGGCCTTCTACGGGCCATACGATCCGTGGGCCTTCTACAGGCCATAGGGTCCATGGGCCTTCTATGGGGCGTATCATCATTTCGCCAATCATGGGTTGTACGATTCGTGGGCAATAACGGGTCGTTAATAGGCCGTATTTGATAACTCTATGAAAACAGCCCAACGGGTTTTTTGACATGAAAACGGCCCAACGTATTAACGGGCCACAAACGGGCCGACTGTAACCATGGGCTGAATTTGGCCCACGAGTAGAAAATGACAGTAATGGGCTGTAAGTAACCGAATGCTGGAAATGAGCCCAAGAATAAATGGGCCCTGAGAAGGCCGAAAGATAACATGGGATGGAAACGGCCCAATGAAATAATGGGCCATTAAGGGTATAAAGTGATACACTGTTCATTATGGGCCAGTTTTACCACGGGCCGTTAAGGGGCCGAGGGTTACTAAGGGCCTCATATGGGCAGAAAGACATCATGGGCCGTACATGGGCCGGAAGTTAAAACGGACTGGAATTATATTGGATGGCCCAGATGACGCTACCGGGCCTAATTCGGATAGGTCGTAAACGGTCCATGGGATAGCGGGCTGTAAATGGACTATATGCGAACAGGCCGTTAACAGGCTTGCCGTGGGCCGGCCCGCCACCTTTTGACCAAGTCAAACGGGCCGGACTTTTCACAGGAATGGGCCTCTATTGGGTCGTGCCACGTGTCGACGTATCATAGGCGCTTTGGGTCCAATGAGTGGATGACATCTGTCCCAACAGTGAGCCGACACGTGTTTCCTCCAGCCAATGATGATTTTACATGTGGAAAATCCCCATGGGTCGGGCCTGTTAATGGGTTATCGGATCCAAAACCGGACCCGATATCTTAACGATGTTCCGTTACGGTGGATGCCACGTGTCGGTCACCCTTGACGAAAGACTTCTATGACACACGATTTAATGTCATGGAAGTGGAAACTTCCGTGATGATAATTCTGGTAATGTCATGGAACACTTCTATGACAGGACATGTATGACTATCTTGATTCTGTCATAAATTTACATGGATGTACATGCATGACAGAAAACGTGACCTACTGTGACAAACATGTATCATCACGGAAGTGTATTTTTTTGTAGTGTACGGCGAATCGATCACTTCGAGTGGACGGACGCGGCAACAGCCGGACTAGAAGAAATAAAAACCCTTCTAGCGAGCAACCCAATCCTGTCCGCACCAAACATCGGCGAACCCATGTTGCTATACATATCGGCAACACATCAGGTGGTGAGCGTCGTACTCGTCGTTGAACGAGAACAGGATGGACACAAATTCCCGCTTCAGAAGCCAGTATACTACGTATCCACTGTCCTTACACTATGCAAATCCTGGTACCCCCATTATCAAAAGATAGCATACACGGTCTTCATGGCATCCCGAAAGCTACGACACTACTTCCAGGGGTGTTTGATCACGGTGGCTACCGAAGTACCACTCAACGATATAATAAACAACCACGATGCCACGGGCCAGATTGCCAAATGGGCCATTGAAATCCTCCCATTTGACATTACATATAAACCGTTTCAAGCTATTAAATCCCAAGTACTAGTTGACTTCTTCACTGAATGGACAGAGGCCGAACCCCCTAAAGAGTATGGCACATATTCCAATTGGGTTATGTATTTCGATGGCTCCAAAATGCTGGCACGACTAGGAGAGGGCGTCGTTTTAACGTCCCCTACTGGAAATGTCGTTCAGTATGTACTCCAAATACTATACGCAGACTCCAATAACACAGCCGAATACGAGGCCTTATTGCATGGTCTCCAGATGGCCGTCTCCATGGGCATACAACGCCTGGAAGTGCGCGGGGACTCAAACCTCGCAATATCTCAAATAAATGGAGACTTCGATGCCAAATACCCGAAGATGGCACCTTATCATAATGCTGTCCTAAAAATGTCGGCTCGGTTCGAGGGACTCGAGTGCCATCATCTGGCCCGAGAAAGTAATCAAGCGGCGTACGTTCTTGCTCACATAGGTGCTAAGCACGACCCCGTCCCACCTAACATTTTTCTGGAAATGCTTTTTAAGCCATCCGTGGTGTGGCAGGGGGAGGGCGGCAACACTAGTCCAGATCCAAACACAACCCCAGATTCCGAACACACTGATATCGTCAGAGGCTCAACCACCGAAATAACACCGTCGGCCCATCTCATTATGGCAGTCATTGCCCAATGGACTGAACCCTTCTTGGCCTACCTTAATAAGAAGGAGCTTCCCGAGGATCAGGATGAGGCCCGTTGCATTGTCCGGCGTTTGAAGGCCTACAAGGTTCATTACGGAGAGCTCTATAAGAAAAGCACTACCGGAGTTCTTCAAAGATGTATCTTCGAGGAAGAGGGGCGGCAGCTCTTGGCTGAAATTCACGCCGGACTCGGCGGTCTCCACGCCGCAGCTCGGGCCCTTGTTAGCAAGGCCTTCCGTATAGGGTTTTATTGGCCGACGGCCCGAGAAGATGCACATGACCTTGTCCAACATTGTGTCGGATGCCAACTCTTCGCCATCCAAAGCCATATGCCCCCACTGCCTTACAAACAATCCCCATCACTTGGCCATATGCGGTTTGGGGACTCGATATGGTCGGACCCCTTAAAGGAGGAAGCCATAAGAGAAAGTATCTGCTGGTCATGGTGGATGAATTCACTAAGTGGATAGAGGCCAAACCAGTCAAAACGGCCGAGGCGGGGCCGGTAATAGATTTCATATCCGGCGTGGTACACCGTTATGGTGTTCCACACAGCATCATCACCGATAATGGCTCTAATTTCACAGCCGATGAAGTGAAAACTTGGTGTGCTAATCTAGGCATTAAGCTCGATTACGCCTCTGTCTATCACCCGCAGACAAACGGTCAAGTCGAACGGGCTAATGGTCTTATTATGAGCGGCGTCAAACCTAGACTAGTGCGGTCTTTGAAAGAATCAGACAAGCACTGGGTGGAGGAACTTGACTCCGTATTCTGGGAGTTATGGACCACGCCCAACCGCACTACTGGATATACACCTTTCTTCATGGTATACGGTGCAGAGGCAGTGTTACCCTGCGACATTATTCATGTCTCACCTCGAGTGTGCATCTACGAAGAGAGAGAGAGGCCGAGCTTGATCGGTAGGACAACTTAGATGCCCTAGAGGAGGAGCGCGACGTCGCAAAATCCCGTTCCCGCATTTTATCAATAGCAGGCTCGCAGGTATCAAAGCAGAGAAGTGCGGGCCAAGACAAACAACGTTGGTGAACTCGTTCTACGCCTGCCGGAGAAGAAAAAGGACAAACTCAAGCCCAAGTGGGAGGGTCCCTTCATCATTGACAAAGTTCTCACCGGAGGAGCGTACTGCTTGCGTGATGCGTCAAACAATCACTTGAGCCGAACCCCTGGAATGCAGCCAGACTCCGACGATTCTATGCCTAGCGCCGAACTCTGTGTTCGTCTCCTTCCTCATGTTATTAACATTATTTTTTCTCTCTTTTCATTTTTCTCTTTAGCCCTACGGCTTTAGTACGACTAGACCGTTCTCCCCTGATGCGTACATCTCCAAATATGTACATCCATTATACGTGGGGGCTTCTTGTACAGAAGCTTGCTATTATTCTTCGAGCATCATGCTCACCACATATACATTCTTTCCATATGTACCTTTTCTTCGCCATTATATGCATCGATATGACTTAAGTTTTGGCCAAGCTGGGTTGCCTGGCTCCTGTGCTTATGCCCTACGTTCCCGTTAGTTCGGCTAAGGCATAAAGGGAGGACATCTGCGATTGTTACTGCCGGGTCATCCGAATGTGTACCTCAGACTAGGTGAAGCTGAAAGCTAGCATTCTTAAGGGAATATTCGGTTAGTGAATTAAAGACGTTTCCGCATTCACTCCATTGTGAAACCCCAGAAGTTACGTACTCTACGATTTTTTCAATCACAGTTCGGACATGCACATTAAACACATGCACACCCAGGGAAAGGAACCCTTAATGGAAATATTCTCTTTGGAAGATGTTTCTTACATAATGTAATATAACATAACTAGTCGGATACACATTGTCTGTTCAAGCAACTATGACCCCTACGCCCAGTTCCCATGCATACCCTGGTATATTCTACCACTAGGGTATTCGGAAACACTCTGCACCTTCGGGTCCAGAGGTCGAAGCGAAAAGGTCGGCCATGACAATTGTTTTTACAATCCAGCTAGAAGGAAAGTACATAGTAACTTAGGACTTAAAGACTTCCTCCTCTATACCGTCCAATAGGCGGTCTAACTTACAATCCTATTGGGAATATCTCGCGGCCACCTCTACTTGGTCATATACTAAACTAACGGGAATTTCTTCCCCATTTGACCCTAGCGGTCCGAGTCGGGCCATGTGATTTGGATCCAGCTTGCTATACTGCGTTTTTACCATGGCCCAGGCCTCTCGCGCACCCTCTCGGCGGGCCGGTATCTTCCATAGTCGGATACGCCGCCGCGCTCCCTTGAACAGCTCTACAAGCTTCTCCATACCCCCTGGAGGGGAGGCGGATGGCCATAAGGCCTTGGCTACACTCCGCATTGCCTGTCGAGCTTGCTCGTGTAACTGCGACAGCCCTTGCAGAAGATCACTTAATGATCCGGACACCTCCTCTTCAGGACAGCCCGTCAACATACCTGCAATCACAGCTATATCAGCAAAGTTTACCCCCAAACTGTTATAAGATAAATTTGGCCACATACTAAAATATGCCGCCTCGCAGCTTTTTGTTCTCCTTCACGGAGTCGGCTAGCTGGGCTCGCACATCTTTCAGTTCTTCGCCCAGTTTGGTGTTTGTATCATGGAGTTTGTTTTTCTCCTCTCTGACTCGGGTCAAAACGCGCTCGCCTGCCGCATGTTGTCTCTTCGTCTCTTTTTCGCTCGGTTGAGAAGCCTTCAGTTCCTCTCCCAGTTGGCCCGATGACCCTGTTATGAGTCAAACAGTAGTTGCAATACAGCTGGCATATAAATTTTTGTTTCTCGATGGAGGGAAATATTACCAGAGGACGCCTTCTTGAACTTTTCTAGTTCGGCGGTAGCAGCAGTTACCTATGTCCGGCACTGCTCCAGCTCTTGGGCTAGCATGTCGTTCTTCTCCATAAGAGCCTAGTTATACAACGCTCCTTAAAACATTTGTCCCAACTGCTTCAAGTCTCGGGGGCTACGGGCACATGGTTATCAAATTCGGACAAGGTAAACTTACCTGCACATCTTTCAAATGTTGCTCGGTGGCTCTGTTAAGCCCATCTCGAGCAGCTCGGATGTATGCATCAGCCGAGCTGAAGGCACTGAACGCCTCTTTTGAGAAGCGGGGATTTCGTAAAATGGCCCTCCGGCGCCGGTGATTCATGGCGCTCTCCACTTCTGAATTGGTGACGGACATATTTTCTGAACCCTTGGCAGAAGGACAGTCCGGCGCCACTCCCATATCGGGCCCCGTCTCTTCGGCTGGGACCGAATCTTGGTTATCAGGAGTACGACTGGTCGGGTCCCCAAACACAGTCCGTCGAACCTTTTCCCTGATACAAAATGAACATGTGAATCACAGTTGGACGCAACTGCTAAAAAGAGCATAGTTGCAAACTTGCCTTCCTCTTCGAAGGCCTGCCCGACGCGGGAGCCGCTCTCTCTGGACATGCCCTGGGGGCAGCACGACGAGCCAAACGCCTCCCCTTCTGAGCACAGGATGGTGCAGTGAGTGAGGAATAATGAGAAAAACCTCTCGGACAAAGTGTCTCTTGATTACTTACATGAGAAGCAGGGAGAAGACCGGGGTAATCGGCGATGATAGGTACATCTGTGCCGTCATAGCTCGTCTGATAGAAAACTCCATCTTTGAGCTCCACGAATATGTCCGGATCTTCCTCATATCCGGGGTCAAGATCCTGATTGTGATTCTCCGGCTGAGGGGCTGGGTAATGGATCCCCTCGACAGCCTTTCACCATTCTTGTCATGAATGAATAAGATACCGTCCTTCAAAAATAATTTAGGGAGAGGAGTCGAATAGTGGAGTTAGAGCTTACCCAGCTAGGAGAATTGTACATGGAAAACCCGTCTCGATTTTGGAGACGGGTGAACTCCTCCTGCTCCCCTTTATACAGTTCGGCCAATATTTTGGCTAGAGCGGCGGGAGTCTTCGGGCCCTTCCGACCGCAGCGGGAGGCATCATCTTCCCCATTGTAATGCCACATGGGTAGCCCTCTATATTGGAGTTGTTGGACCCCCCCGCATTATGGAGACCGCATTACCTCGACTATTGATAATCCGGACTGGGCGAGCGTCTTAATCTTACCCAGCAGCAGACTGATCTCTGTGTTATCCTCTTCCTCGAGGCTCGGAGGACGCCAGCTATGGCGCTTCTTCAATGGAGCACTTGAAAATTCGGGGAGGCCCATCCGGACTGGGTCGGGAAGAGCAACGTCGTCAATATAAAACCATTCAGAGGTCCACTCTTCGGAAGCTTTTTTCGGTGTGCCGGATAGGTATCCAGTCTCAGCAATATACCATATTTCAGCCCCGCCCACCTCAAATATCGATCCCTCGTGGTTGCGCGGGACAAGATAAAACAACCTTCTCCACAAATCAAAACAGGCTCACAACCCAGGAATAGATCGCATAAAGCGACATAACCCGCAATGTGCAGGATGGAGGCTGGGGTAAAATTGTGTAACTGGAGGCCATAATACTACACAAGCCCTCGGAGGAATGGGTGAATTGGAAATCCCATGCCCATCAGCAGATAGGGGAGGAAGCACACTCGTTCCCCCGCAGATGGATTGGGGAAATATTTCGCCTGGGTTTTGCCGTTGAAGGAAGCCAACCCTGCTTGAACAGGGATCAGATCCGCAGGGGGGAGAAATCCCTGCTTTTGCAACTTCGCTAATTGGCTATGGGACACAGAGCACCTCTCCCACTTGCCTTTCTCTGGGTCGGAACGGGAGGAGGAGCTGGGAATGCTAGCCATGTTGGAATGATCTTTCCTTGCAATCTCTGAGGATTTTTTCCACGTGGTGCCGAATGGATATGAGACCCAATCTCTTTAAATATACGCTCTTTCTTGCATGGCCGGGGTGTTATTTGCAAAAAATATCCTGACCGTCCTCATTCGCCCGACACGTGGAAGCTAAAGTTATCGATGCACAGAAGCCGAGGGGTGCCGCATTGAATTGAAAGTCGTATACATTACTTGGAAGATGTCAGAGGAGGAACCCGCCTTGCAATGCCGAAGACAATCTTTGCGCCGAACACCTCGTCATTGAAGCCTAGTTCGGGGGCTACTAAGGGAGTCCTGGACTAAGGGGTCCTCGGGCGTCTGACCTGTTAGCCATGGGCCGGACTGATGGGTTGTGAAGATACGAAGACCGAAGACTGCACCCGTGTACAGACATGACTCTCCTTGGCGTGGAAGGCAAGCTTGGCGACCAAATATGTAGATTCCTTTCTTTGTAACCGACCTTGTGTAACCCTAGATCCTCCCGGTGTCTATATAAACTGGAGGACTTAGTCTGGAGGATACTCATTATCATAACCATTCAAGCTAGGCCTCTAGGATTTTAGCTATTACGATATCGTGGTAGATCAACTCTTGTAATACTCATATTCATCAAGATCAATCAAGCATGGCGTATGGTATTACCTCCATAGAGAGGGCCCGAACCTGGGTAAAACATTGTGTCCGCTGTCTCCTATTACCATCGACCTTAGATGCACAGTTCAGGACCCCCTACCCGAGATCCGCCGGTTTTGACACTGAGAGCATGCAGCCGTGGTCAGGCAGCGGATCCAATGTGTCGTGCCACATGGTTACTTCCCGCGTGCCCATAGGAGCGGAGGCCTCACTAGTGGCCACAGGATCCCATGTGCATGTTGCGTCAGATTCCTCTTCATCAGCACCTGATTCACCTGGATCGGCTGTGGCGAGTGCACCTGCAGTCCAACCTGTGGCTTCTTCAAGAATCATGACCAGACTACAAAAAGGTATATGAAATCCTAAAGTAAGAACAGATGGAACTATACCATACGATATGTTGTGTATTTCAGAGGAGCCAACAACTGTGAGTAGTGCACTTGATGTCCCAAATGGAAGAAGGCAATGGACGAGGAATATTCGGCACTTATGAGAAACAAAACCTGGCATCTTGTACCAAATCATAAAGGTAAAAATATAATTGATTGCACATGGGTATACAGAATTAAAAAGATTGCAGATGGCTCCATTGATAGGTATTAGGCACGTTTGGTTGCAAAGGGCTTCAAGCAACGTTATGGCATTGATTATGAGGACACCTTTAGTCCCGTTGTGAAAGCTGCAACTATCATACTTGTGCTAGCCATTGTTATGTGAAGAGGATGGAGCCTAAGACAGCTAGATATACAGAACATGTTTTTGCATGGTGTTCTGGAAGAGGAAGTGTTCATGAGACAACCACCTGAGTATGAAAGAAAGAAACTTCCACATTTTGTTTGTAAGCTTGATAAAGCACCCTATGGCTTGAAACAAGCACCTAGAGCATGGTACTCCAGACTGAGCTTACAATTGAAATCTCTTGGCTTCATTGCTTCAAAGGCTGATACATCCTTGTTTATTTATAACAAGGCAGGAGTAGTTATTTTCTTGCTTATATATGTTGATGACATCATAGTTGCAAGTTCTTCACAAAATGCCAGTAATGCTCTTCGGCATGACCTGAGTTCAGAGTTTGCCTTGAAAGACCTAGGTGATTTGCACTTCTTCCTAGGGATTAAAGTCAAGAAAACTCAAGATGGCATTATGTTAGAGTAGGAGAAATACATCACTGGACTTTTGTCTCGTATGGGAATGAAAAATTGTAAGCCAATACCTACACCCTTATCTTCTTCAGAAAAACTCTCAGCATATGTAGGAGAGCCACTTCAAGAGGAAGAAAGTACAAGGTATAGGAGTACTGTGGGAGCATTGCAATATTTAACTCTCACACGTCCAGATATCTCATTTGTTGTCAACAAGGTTTCTCAATATCTACATGCACCTACTTCTGCACATTGGACAACTGTCAAGAGGATTGTAAGATATGAGAAGCATACTATGGGAATAGGACTTCATTTCAAATGTTCTAATTCCACTCTTGTGAGTGCATTTTCTGATGTTGACTGGGCAGGATGTAGTGATGACAGAAGATCAACTGGAGGCTTTGCAATATTTTTTGGGTCTTATCTCATTTCTTGGAGTGCCAGAAAACAAGCCACCGTGTCATGTTGAAGCACAGAGGCTGAGTATAAATACTTGGCTCATGCAACTACTGAAGTTATTTGGGTTGAATCACTTCTCGGAGAATTGGGAGTTAAGAATAATCGTGTCTCATGCTTATGGTGTGATAATTTGGGTGCAACATATTTGTCTGCAAATCCAGTGCTTCATGCAAGAACAAAGCACATAGAAATTGATTTTCACTTTGTGCAAGAGAGGGTTGCAGCAAAGAAACTGAGTTACAGTTTATTCCTTCCAAGGATCAAGTGGCAGATGTTTTCACCAAGGCACTACCAACACGATCATTTGAGGACTTCAAGAGCAACCTTAATTTAGGATAGTTGAGATTAAAGGAGGGTGTTAGAGAATATGTAATCTCAACCTCTTTCCCTCCTTGTATCCTTTTCAAACTCTTGTAACTCTATGTTGTACACCAAGGCATCTCATGCCCCATATCAATATATACAGATGCGGCTCCCCTCGATGGGAGTAGGAACACTCGCAATTCTTACACATTTAGATGGAATGCGAGGCGCGCTAAGCAAAGCTACGACATAAAGGGAAAAACGTTGCACATCTAGCATATATTACAAGAAATTACATGCATCGGGCAATCAAAGATTAATGCCAGTGCAAATAAATGAATAGAACCTAACGATCTACAACGTCACAATCTGCAACCTCAGCGCAGAACAGATGACGCCCATAAGCATGTGGGCAAGTTTTTCCTGCTTTGCTACACTGTCTCTAAAAACATTGATCAGTTGTTGTTGCGCTAGAATGTGCACCTCTGATTCCTCCACAATTTCCATCATTGCTTATGCCACTAATCGGTTCACAAACATACATTTTCTCCATTGCATTCGAGACAAAGGAAACTAAACAGATTCAGATGGCGATTTTGGCTGGCTTGTATTATTGATAGTGGAGAGTGTCTCAACCACTGCATCATAAAATAAATTAGGAGGGGAACTGATGAAGCTATGTACCTAGGGTAGGGTCATGGATCTGTGCAACATACCCCCCCAAGGACATCTCTACAAAGAATCAGAAGCATTCGAAAAGAAACCATCATCCACTCGACCATGAAGATGTGTTCACTCGACCACCTTGAAGATACTCGACCACCAGAAGATGAGGAGCCCTTCACTCCGCAACGGTCAGGGTTTAACTATAGCTTTATGGACATTTATAGCACTTTACTTCGGACGTTACCAGTAACGATCCTCCTTTATGAACATTGAACCCTGTGTAACGGAGGGGAGCTGGGGTCTTGGCGCACTCTATATAAGCCACCCCCTCCTCTGGGACAAGGGTTCACACTTCCTGTAATTCACACACATATATCCAGTCGACCGCCTCCGGGCTCCGAGACGTAGGGCTGTTACTTCCTCTGAGAAAGGCCTGAACTCATAAAACTCGTGTGTACAACTCCTCCATAGCTAGGATCTTGCCTCTACATTCCTACCCCCTATTCTACTGTCAGTCTTAGAACCACGACAGTTGGCGCCCACCATGGGGCAGGTGTCTTAGCGACTTGTTGGAGAAGTTGCAATTTTTATGATCCCCTTTATCATGGTTTCAGTCGGAGGTTTGGCTGAGGGCCGCGAGATCCATCTTGGCACGCTCGTGTTTGTCGCCGATGACTCCGCTTGGCTTCAGGAGGCTCCACTCAACGTCGATGCGCTCCCCGCCCGCGGGGCGACGCACTTTCGCGCGTGCGTCCGCGACGTCCTCCTGCGGCAGTCATCGACCCAGTATCTGTCGACTCCAGTAGGTTTCCCCCTCGCTGCGGCCCGCCGGAGCAAATGCTTCAGTCGGTCGAGGCTTCAGTGGTGGGTGAGGCATGCAGTGGCCCACCAGTCGGCCACTCCTCAAGTCGCGGCGATCGAGCCCGACGAAACTCTCTACGGCCTGTTCGATCTGTCAACTGGCTCCTTAGAGACCGCATCCGAGTGCGACAGCAGCGACCCAGCGGCTGAAGTTCTGATGGTCAATGGACCACGCAGCGCTCCTGGCTTCACCCGTGAAGACGGAGGCGACGGGAACGGCGATCCGTCGCGCGTTCATGAAGAGTACCGCCCCAAACCCCTCTCTTTGCAGCAGAGGGAGGAACTTCGCTGCCGGAACATGGATGCGCTGCATACTCCTATAGTTGGAGAAACCCCTGAGGCCCAGGCCTTGGAGAAGGCGCGCTTGGCCAACTTGGCTGAGCACACTCGACTGGAGAACCTCCAGCGCACACTCGATGATCGCGCTCGGCAGCGCGCTCCCGAATCCAGTTGACGCCAACTTTTTCCTCCTCCGACTCAGGTGTACCGAACCCTGATCCAGAATCTAGCAGCTACTACCCAGATAGCGGAGTCGATCCAACCCTCCCAGTCAGAAGCTGGCCGAGGTCTGGTGCAGATCCGAGCCTTTCTCCGTGCGGCGGGAGAACAGAATACGGTTGTATCTCAGTCGCGGAATAGGATCCATAGTAGATCCATGGTTGCAGACACAGTTCAGTCAGCCCATAGCCCAAGATCGCCCCCGAGGCGTGAGGGACGTGGAGATGGACGAGATTAGTACAGAAACCGAGAGAAGTATGATCACCGAGTCGATCGCGATGATCGTCGTCGAGTGCCCACGCCTCCCCCAAGGAGTGGGTCATACGTGCCTCGACAACATGAAGACAGACGCCCTCACAGTGTTGGGCGGGGTATTCCAGTCGACCCCAGGGATCCAGGCTTTGATGCGAGATCTATTCTTGTCCAGGGCTTGGTCGACAGAAACATAGCTCACCGAGAGGGCCATGACAGGGATCCGCAAACCAGCAACAGAGCGCATGTCTGAGGACCAGACTGCTTCAGTAGAGCTATCAGAGCTGCAGTGATTCCCCCCAACTTCAAGTTGGCGACTGGAGTCAGTAAGTTCACTGGTGAGTCCAAGCCGGACACTTGGCTTGAAGACTACCGAGTGGCTGTCTAGATTGGTGGTGGCAATGATGAAGTGGCCATGAAACACCTTCCTCTGATGTTGGAGGGCTCGGCTAGAGCATGGCTGAATCACTTGACGCCTAGCAGTATTTATACTTGGGAAGATCTCGCTCGAGTGTTTGTCAGAACATTCGAGGGCACTTGCACACGGCCGACAGGTTTGACAGAATTACAATGTTGTGTTCAGAAACCGAATGAAACTTTGAGGGATTATATCCAGAGATGGATCACCCTACACCACACGGTAGATGATGTGTCAGATCATCAGGCAATTTGTGCCTTTAAGGAAGGTGTCAGGTATCGGGAGTTAAATATGAAATTCGGCCGGACGAGAAATATGACTCTGGCTCGGATGATGGAGATTGCCACCAAGTATGCCAATGGTGAAGAAGAAGAATGACTCCGGAGTGGCAAGCACAAAGCAGTCGCCCACGAAGCCGGAGGAGGAAACTCCGGTCGGAAACAGAAGCGCAAGGCGGAGCCAGCTGCTCCTGGTGAAGCCTTGGCTGTGGTTCAAGGAAATTTCAAGGGGCAGCTCAAAGGGCCATGGAACCCCAAGAAAGTAAAAGATCAAGATGGAAATGACGTGTTGGATCTGCTGTGCCACATCCACACCAAAAAAGATGAAGAGGGTAATTTCATTTATCTGAAGCACACCACTCGGCAGTGTCAGCTCCTAATCCAGCAATTCCGAGAGAAACAGCCCAAGGAAAAGGAGAAGGAAGCAGACAAGGCTGAGGATGAGGAAGGGGATGGTGATGGTTATCCCCATGTGAATTCCACTCTGATGATTTTTGCTGACGTTGAGAGCAAAAGTTGATTGAAAGTTATCAATAGAGAAGTGAACATGGTCGCTCCGGTGACACCCAGTTATTTGAAGTGGTCACAGACTGCCATTACATTCGACTAGTCTGATCATCCAGCACACATAGCCACCCCTGGGAGGCAAGCACTGGTGGTCGACCCGATGGTCGAAGGCACTCGACTGACAAAAGTCCTGATGGACGGTGGCAGTGGCCTGAACATACTGTATGCAGAGACGTTGAAGGGAATGGGCATTCCGATGTCCAGACTCAGCGAGAGCAATATGAGTTTCTGTGGGGTCATTCCAAGCAAGAAGGCTGCATCACTCGGCCAGATTGCTCTCGATGTGGTTTTTGGTGATTCCAAGAATTACCGCAAAGAAAAGTTGACATTTGAAGTTGTGGATTTCCAGAGTGCTTATCATGCCATTCAGGGCAGGCCAGCTTATGCACATTTTATGGCTCGACCATGTTACGTGTATCTCAAATTGAAGATGCTTGGTCCCAAAGGGGTGATCACTATCTCTGGTAATCGGAAGAAGGCAGAAGAGTGCTTCCAAAAGGGCTCAAAGATCGCCGATGCTCAGATGGCCGTGCTAGAATTGCAAGAATACCAGAAAAATGCAGATTTGAGTGATTTGTTGCAAGCCAAGAAGCCAGCCACAGATTAGCATTCCAGTCGTCTGGTGAAACAAAGTCGATTCACATTCACCCGACAGACCCCAATGCTGCTCCGACTCACATTTCAACCACACTCGACTCGAAATAGGAAGAAGTGCTCATCCAGTTCCTCCGTGAGAACTGGGACATCTTTGCATGGAAGCCTTCTGACATGTCGGGTGTTCCCAGGGGACTGGCTGAGCATCGTTTGCGAGTCGACCCAAAAGTGAAACCAGTTAAAGAACATCTTCGACGGTCCGCTGTACAAAGAGAAAGGCAATCGGTGAAGAGGTGGCTCGGCTTTTGGCAGCTGAGTTTATCCGAGAGATTTACCACTCCGAGTGGTTAGCCAATGTTGTCATGGTCCCAAAGAAGGACGACTCATTTCGCATGTGCATTTATTTCAAGCATATCAATCTGGCTTGCCCGAAATATCACTTTCCTCTACCACGCATTGACCAGATAGTTGACTCGACTGCTTGATGTGAGCGTTTGTCCTTTTTGGACGCCTACTCCGAGTACCACCAGATCCATTTGTACGGACCCGACGAGATAAAGACAGCTTTTATCACCCCATTTGGGTGTTTTTGTTATGTCACAATGCCATTCGGTTTGAAGAACGCTGGAGCCACATTCATGTGGATGATTCAGAAGTGCCTGCTCACTCAGATCAGTCGGAATGAGGAAGCATACATGGATGACATTGTGGTCAAGTCACGTAAAGGTTCCAACCTACTGACTGACCTTGCTGAAACCTTTGCCGGCCTCAGAAGGTACGATATCAAGCTCAATCCATCAAAGTGCATGTTTGGAGTTCCGGGCGGAAAATTACTCGGTTTCCTCATTTCCGAATGAGGGATCGATGCTAACCCAGAGAAAGTGGGTGCTATACTCCGAATGAAACGCCCTGTGCGTGTGCATGATGTCCAGAAGCTTACTGGTTGCTTGGCCGCCCTAAGTCGATTCATTTCTTGCATCGGTGAAAAGGCGCTGCCTCTTTACCGACTGATGAAGAAATCAGATAAGTTCGAGTGGACCCCAGAAGCTGATGCAGCATTTGCAGAGCTAAAAGCCCTGCTTTCCACCCAGCCGTTGCTTGCTGCTCCAATCAGCAAAGAGCCTTTACTGCTTTATATAGCAGCCACTGGACAAGTCGTCAGTACAGTACTTACGGTCGAGCGGGAAGAAGAAGGAAAAGCTTATAAAGTTCAGCGCCCAGTTTATTATATTTTTGAAGTCCTGACTCCGTCAAAGTAGAGATATCCGCACTATCAGAAGCTCGTCTATGGGATTTACATGACCACGAAGAAGGTTGCACACTATTTCTCTGATCACTCTGTTACAGACGTCAGCGACGCTCCATTGTCAGAGATTCTGCACAACAGAGATGCAACTGGTCGAGTGGCAAAATGGGTGATTGAACTCCTTCCCTTGGACATCAAGTTTGAGGCAAATAAAGCTATCAAGTCCCAAGCAATAGCAGATTTCCTCGCCGAGTGGATCGAACAGCAACTGCCGACTCAAGTTCACTCGGAGCACTGGACCATGTTCTTTGACGGATCCAAAATGCTGAATGGTTCTGGTGCTGGGGTAGTACTGGTATCCCCCCAAGAAGACATGCTCAGATATGTCCTCCAGATTCACTTTGATTCCTCCAATAATGAAGCAGAATATGAAGCACTCCTGTATGGGTTGCGCATGGCCATTTCACTCAGCGTCCGTCGCCTCATGGTGTACGGAGACTTAGATTTGGTAGTCAATCAAGTGATGAAGGAGTGGGACGTCAGAAGCCCAGCCATGACTGGTTACTGCAACACGGCGAGGAAGTTGGAAAAGAAGTTTGAGGGGTTGGAGCTCCATCACATACCCCGACTGAAAAATCAAGCAGCTGATGACTTGGCAAATATAGGTTCCAAGAGAGAAGCCATTCTCAGCAATGTGTTTTTGGAGCATATTCACACGCCGACAGTTCAGGAAGATCCTTTTACTGAAGAGCCCCCGCAGCCTAAGAGTGCCACAGACCCGACTGAAGTCGAGGTCCTAGCCGTGGTTGACCTGATCATGGAGGTTATGGCCATTACTCCCGACTGGACAGTGCCCTACATTGCGTACATCCTCAGGAAAGAACACCCAGAGGATGAGGAAGAGGCTCGACAGATCGTCTGTCGATCCAAGGCCTTTACTGTGATAAGAGGACAACTATTCAGGGAAAGCGTGACTGGAGTCGGTCAGAAATGCATAACACCAGAAGAAGGTCGAATGATCCTCAATGACATCCACTTGGGGACCTGTGGTCACCATGCGTCCTCTCGGGCCATCATGGCTAAAGCATACCGAGCTGGATTCTATTGGCCACGAGCAAATGAAATGGCGAAAGATATAGTCGACAGATGTGAAGGCTACCAGTTTTACTCCGACATGTCTCACAAGCCAGCGTCAGCCCTGAATACCATCCCCCTCATCTAGCCCTTTGCTGTTTGGGGACTGGATATGGTTGGACCATTGAGAACTGGCAGGAGCGGCTTCACTCATGTGCTCGTTGCAGTCGATAAGTTTACCAAATGGATCGAAGCTGAACCTATCAAGAACCTTGAGGCCAGCACCGCTGTCAGTTTTATCAGAGAATTGACATTCAGATATGGAGTTCCACACAACATCATCACAGACAATGGGTCGAACTTTGATTCTGATGAGTTTAGAGCTTTCTGCGCTTCTCAAGGCACATGAGTCGACTATGCTTCAGTCGCTCACCCGCAGTCGAACGGACAAGCAGAAAGAGCCAATGGCCTAATTCTCAAAGGACTGAAACCCCGACTGATGCGTGATCTCAAAGACGCAGCAGGTGCTTGGCTTGATGAACTTCCGCTAGTTCTGTGGGGTTTAAGGACAACTCCTAATCGGTCGACCGGACGAACTCCTTTCTTCTTAGTCTATGGGGCCGAAGCTGTTCTGCCAAGTGACCTGCTCCACAACGCACCCCGAGTCGAGCTCTTCTCTGAAGAGGAAGCAGAGCAGGCCCGGCAAGATTCAGTCGATCTCTTAGAGGAGTAAAGAGAGATGGCCTTGATCCGGTCGACCATTTATCAGCAAGACTTGCGTCGATTCCATGCCAGAAATGTGAGGGGTCGAGCCTTTCAAGAAGGAGACCTGGTTCTTCGAGTGGATCAACAGAAACCACACAAGCTCGCCCCGGCTTGGGAAGGCCCCTTCATCATCACCAAAGTTCTTCACAATGGAGCATACCATCTTTATAGTGTTGAGCATCAGAAAGACGAGCCACGGGCTTGGAACGCGGAGCTGCTCCACCCCTTTTATACTTAAGCACTCGTTCGAATAAAACATAATAAGAAACACCTTTGTAATTTGTTTATCAAAGACAAGAGCTTACAGTCCTCTCATACGATTGTTGTTGTTCTTATTTACTTCTGAAATCCACCAGTGGGTGGGCTTAGTCATGAATCCGTTTCGCCTAAGTTCGAAAGAAAATCCTACCGAGTGGAGAGCAATCCTCCCACTCGGGGGCTTAGCTGTACTCCAGTACTCGCCTAAGTTCTCTCACTCGGAGACTTAGTTGCAGTCCGGTACTCGCCTAAGTTTGAAAAATCCTACCGAGTGGAGAGCAATCCTCCCACTTGGGGACTTAGCTGCAGTCCATCACTCGCCTAAGTTCTCTCACTCAGAGGCTTAGCTGATGTCCGGTACTCGCCTAAGTTCGAAAAAATCCTACCGAGTGGAGAGCAATCCTCCCACTCGGGGCCTTAGCTGCAGTCCAGTACTCGCCTAAGTTTGAAAAAAATCCTACTGAGTGGAGAGAAATCCTCCCACTCGGGGGCTTAGCTGCAGTCCAACACTCGCCTAAGTTCTCTTACTCGGAGGCTTAGCTGCAGTCCTATACTCGTGTAAGTTTGAAAAAATCCTACTGAGTGGAGAGCATTCCTCCCACTCGGGGGCTTAGCTGCAGTCCAGCACTCGCCTAAGTTCTCTCACTCAGAGGCTTAGCTGCAGTCCAATACTCGCCTAAGTTTGAAAAATCCTACCGAGTGGAGAGCAATCCTCCCACTCGGAGGCTTAGCTGCAGTCCAGTACTCACCTAAGTTCGAAACATATCCCTATCTGCAAGGACAATGAGATGCAGGTCGACTGCAACCTTCTCCTTCGGAGCTACGGCACAAGTACAACATACGCTCCATCCCTATTCGCGAGGACGACGAGGTGCAGGTCAACTGCAACCTTCTCCTTCGGAGCTACGGCACAAGTACAATGTGCGCTCCATCCATATCCGCAAGAACGACGAGGTCCAGGTCGACTGCAACCTTCTCCTTCGGAAATACGGCACAAGTACAACGTGTGCTCCATCCATATCCGCAAGAACGGCGAGGTGCAGGTTGACTGCAACCTTCTCCTTCGGAGCTATGGCACAAGTACAGCGTGCGCTCCATCCCTATCCACAAGGACGATGAAGCACAGGGCGACTGGAGCCATCACTTCAGAGCTGCATCTCCAGCACAAAGACTATTCCGAGCAGTGAACAAAGTCCATTCGAAGGCAAAACGCAAGCACATTTGGAGATAAACCAAATTTAGATAAACCCTAAAGTTCCAAGGAGCAAATCAAAAGAATTTGGGCATCCAGCCCGAAGGAGTTTAACGGTTACAACAATTACTCGGCATTCCGAGGCAAATTTAAAGCAGATTCAAGTCTCATAAGTTTGTTCACTTGGCAAGAGGAGGGCTGGCAGGCTCCACGAATGAGTCCAGGTTGATCCCATCAGCGATCCGAGTAGCGGCAGCAATGAAAGTCTCCATGAAGGACTGGAAGTCATGCTTTTTGGTGTTAGAGACTTTGATCGCAGCCAGCTTGTCTTCAAGAGCCTGCTTGCAATGGACTCCCACCAAGGCCAGCGCCACGTCAGCGCCACACCGGGCGGAGGACTTCTTCCATTCTTTCACTCGGTCAGGGATCTCGTTCAGTCGAGCCATCAGGGATTCCAGGCCATTTTGAAGCGTCGCCCTGGCCAAAGCAATGAGTCGATTCGGGAGACTACCTCCTACAAGCGCATGAGGTAGCTTGTAGCGCTGGCGATGCGGGACTCCAGTCGGAGCACGTTCATTGCAGTTTCGTCGCAAACTAGAGAAGCGATAGGGTCCAGACGCGTCTCGAACTTTCCAGTTTCCTCGTCGAAGTCTTGGCAGAATTCTGCAGCCAAAAATTAGTGAGTCGACCGAGCAGGATCCGATCGCAAGCATCAACACAGTCGGTTTAGAAGAAATACCTTCCAGCGTGAGATAGAGCTTCTTGGCAAGAGTCCTCAGATAAGCTTCCGTGTCATTCCTCTTGCGGATCGCGGACTCCAGCTTTTCATTCAGGGCAACCTTGTCCTTCTTCAGACTAGTCACTTCACGGTTAGCTTCATTGAGACAAGATTTCAGTTTGTTCACCTCCCCTTCTAGCGTTCCGACTGAAGGAAGCTTCTGGTCTGGGAGAGCAGTTTTATCTTGGGATGCTTTTTGCGTGGCTGCAAGGTCCGAGTCCTTCTTCTCCAGAGCCAACTTCATTTTCTCTACAAAGGAAGCAATCGAATCAAACAAGAGATCAAAGAAATATATTGAAAGTCAGTCGACAGCCAGTTACCTTCCATACCAGCAGCTTCGTCTTGAGCTTTCTTCAGATTCTACTGGGCCAATTCCAAGTCGAGGTTGAGTTGCCTCTGCTTCTCCTCAAGTTCAATAAACCTGGATATAAGAGTACAAGACTTCTGTAGAAGGCAAAAGACGGGTCAGTCGATAAGATCAAAGGTTGTTTACTTCCGAGTGAATAAAACCTAAAGAAGTTCGCTTAGACCCCAGCCGACTGCACACAGTCGACTGCGGTCTCGAGGGCTACACCCAGCGGGTGCACTTGGCGTGCCCCCGCTGATTAAGACCCAACTCGACCGGTCCACCCGGACCAAGTCAAAAATAAGGGCTGTTCAGACCATAGTCGACTGCCAGCAGTCAACTGCGGTCTCGGGGACTACACCCAGTGGGTGCACTTGGCGTGCCCCCACCGGTTCAGATCCTACTCGACCGGTTCGACTGAGTCGAGTGGAAGAAAAGAAAAAGAAAGGAAGGTAGAACTCAGACCCCAGTCGACTGCCAGCAGTCGACCGCGGTCTCGGGGACTACACCCAGTGGGTGCACTTAGCATGCCCCCACCGGTTTAGATCCCACTCGCCCAGATCGAGTGGAAGAACGCAAACAACAAAACACCCAGTGGGTGCTCTGATTTGACGCAAACAACAGGAGATTGTGTAGAAGAAAATTTTTCGGGTAGCATATCCTCATAGAACAAGAGCAGTCGGAAAGCCTACTTACCTAGACATTGGCCCGAAGAGCAGCACTGGCGTCGTAGGCAGCCTGGCTATTCTCATGCACCGTCACCTGCTCCATCATCACGTCAGCCTGTCGGATGGCTTCCGCAGCCGCTTCCGACTGGTTGTCCGGGATGAGGTAGCTGGTGAAAAAGAGAGCAAACGACCCAGGTGTGGTAGCTTGGAGCTCCGTGGCGTGGAGTTGGACAACTGGAGGGATCACCGGTGCAGTCGACGGTGCGAGGTGCTCACTCGACAAGGGTGCAGCGAAGGTTACAGAGGCCCTGCCCGCGTCTTCAGGTTGACGGACGGGTGGTGTTGTTGTTGTCCCTTGCCGAGACATCTTGTCAGCTGCTACCTTCTTGCTCTTCCTGGGCTTAAGAGCCACATCTTCATCGTCATCTGGAAGATCGATGACGTTGGGTGGAGCTGCAAGACAGATCATTCGACCCCAAGTGAACCACTAGAATGCAATCGACCAAGGAATCAAGAACAAGATCATAAGAGTTTCTACTTGGGTTAGAGGTAACCGCGTCTTCCATCTCCTCGTCTCGGTACTGGAGAAAAGAGGTTCCTGACATAGCAGCACTGCAAAGACCCGCATCTAGTCGGTTAAGTTCTGTTACTCGGGTCGACGAGAAGAACAGGTCAGATGATTATCCGGAGATAGTAGGGACGATCACTTTGATCCTGGGCAAAGCCTTTGGCAGTTTGGAGGAGGTGGCTTTCGGTGCTTTCGGCGCTGGAGGCGACACAACTTTAGGCTGCTTCGGAGCCTTCTCAATCGGCGTTGGGGAAGACGTCCTGGGACGCTTCGAAGACTGCCCAATCGGCGCGACCACCAGGCCCGGAGCGCTCGCCGGGTCATGAGCGTGTTCGGATCTCCTCTCCCTGCGGGGAGGCGAGTTGACCTCTTCATCATCAGTCGATTTCTCGCTCTCCTCGTCCTCCTCGGCATCCTAGTACCCTTTGCCGCTCTCGCCCCCGCTCGCACCTTCCTTGATGTCTTGCTCCTGCACTCCGTTGGGCATTGAGTACATGTCGATGAGGGCCTGAAAAGACAACGATCAAAAGAAATTCAGTCGACCATCAACAAGATGTCACATAGTGAATCGGAAAGATACTTGATAAAACAAAATCATACCTGCTCCGGCTGACGCGAGTGGTCGAATGGAATCACCCTCCTAGACCCCCGAGGGTTGTCTTTGTTGCTGGTGATCCCCATCAGCCACTTCTTCAAGGTGTCCTCGCTGACATCCTCCGGGTGGATCCGAGTGGAATCCTCGAGCCCAGAGTACATCCACATCGGATGATCACGTGCTTGAAGTGGTTGGATGCGTCGACTGAGAAAGACCTCCAGCAGGTCCATCTCGGTCACCCCATCGCGGATGAGTTGGACGACTCGCTCGACCAGCACCTTGACCTGCGCCTTCTCTTCTGGAACCACCTTCAGGGGGCGGGCTTCTCCACTAAAGCCAAAGAAAAGGGAGGAAGTCCGGTTGACTGACCCAGGGTCGGCTGGTCCTTGCAATAAAACCAAGTCGACTACCAGCCCCGGACCGAGTCGGGAAGGATCATTACTGGGAAGGTGCTCTTGCTCCTCATCTGGATCCCCAGGCCCCCGCACATTTGGATCACTTGCGTCCTCTCATCACTTGGATTGGCCTTTTTGACCGACTGGGAGCGGCAGGTGAAGATGTGTTTGAAAAGACCCTAGTGCGGTCGATAGCCCAGGAAATTTTCACACATTGAAACGAAAGCAGCCAGATAGACTATGGTGTTTGGAGTGAAATGGTGGACCTGAGCCCTAAAGAAGTTCAAAAAGCCCCAGAAGAAAGGATGGGGAGGCAGCGAGAATCCGCAATCTACGTGGGTGGCGAGGAGAACACACTCACCCTCTCTTGGCTGCGGCTCGGTCTCGTTCCCCAGGAGCCGTGCCGACTTGTGGGGGATCAGTCCCCCCTCCACCAGGTTGTCGAGGTCGTCCTGGCTGATCGTCGAGAGGATCCAGTCGCCCTGGATCCAGCCCGGCAGTAGGCCGGATCTCGACGAGGATCCGCCCCGGCTGGTCCGCTTGCCCTTCGCCTTCGCGGTCGCCTTCTTCGCTCGCTCCAGCGCCACCGTCTTCTCTTTCCCCATGGCAACGGATCGAGTTCGAGCGCGGGTTCGGCAACGAGAGCAGAAGCGAGCGTGGCGGAGAGGTCGGAGGAAGAAGAAAAGAGAATGGGAGCGCACGAGGCAGAGGTCTGGTCCGATGCCTTTTATAAGATCGTTCCCCGAGTGACTGACTGGTGGACCCAGACGATCTAAACAAATCCCGCAACAGTCGCGCGCGCAGTACGTGGCGAAAAAGGTGGCGTGGAGATCTAGGGACTTGCCTAATCCGTCCCGATTACCATGGTCTCGCCCGTCTGGCGCGCTTCCGAAAATTCGAATCCCGTGAAATCCGCAGAGAGTAGAGCAACTTGCCAGACTGAAGACAAACGCCCTCTACATTATCATTCGGAATTCTACCGTGAAAATTCACTCGACAAAAACCAAGAATGGACCAAAGCGACTGAAAAAGGAGTCGACGTCGTCTCCTCAATTCATTGTTCTAGGACGAGATATACTCATAGCACAAAGAATGAGTCGGAGGTGTTCCCTACTCCTTCCTCACTCAAACCCTAATCCATTCGGGGGATAATGATGAAGCTATGTACCTAGGGTAGGGTCATGGATCTGTCCAACATACCCTCCCCAAGGACATCTCTACAAAGAATCAGAAGCATTCGAAGAGAAACCATCATCCACTCGACCATGAAGATGTTTTCACTCGGCCACCTTGAAGACACTCAACCACCAGAAGATGAGGAGCCCTTCGCTCCGCAACGGTCAGGGTTTAACTATAGCTTTATGGACATTTATAGCACTTTACTTCGGACGTTACTAGTAACGCTCCTCCTTTATGAACATTGAACCCTATGTAACGGTGGGGAGCTGGGGTCCTGGCGCAATCTATATAAGCCACCCCCTCCTCTGGGACAAGGGTTCACACTTTCGGTAATTCACACGCATATATCCAGTCGACCGCCTCCGGGCTCCGAGACGTAGGGTTGTTACTTCCTCTGAGAAGGGCCTGAACTCATAAAACTCGTGTGTACAATTCCTCCATAGCTAGGATCTTGCCTCTACATTCCTACCCCCCTATTCTACTGTCAGTCTTAGAACCGCGACAGGAACCGAACAGATTAATCAAGAGTTATTGCCATTTTACCTGGCCTAGATTTATTAGAAAGAAACAATGGGGTTGCCTTGCTGTTTTCAGAGTTTGTCTTCTTATCTTCAGCAGCCTGCACCAAATTAACACACTAGCATTGCTATCATTGGCCAGGTCAGATAATAGGGAAGCAACATTGATACAACGAGTTTGGGCAACCAGACCACACCAGCCTACACCAAATTAACAAAATATGACATAGCTATCATCAGCCAGGTAAGGTAATATGAAAGCAACATTGACACAATGAATTAATGGGCAACCAGAGCAGCAGAACAGTTCAGTAATGTGCATGATATCAGATAGTACACTCATGTAGCTCAGTATGCAAAACTACCAGGTAGTTTTCCTTGCAAAAATCAACATTGTCGCCTTTAATTATACATTTTGCTACAACAAAAGTTAGATCAGATAAAGGTTGGATTCACGTCGATTAACAACGGACAACGCTAACACCCACACGTGTGGTGGGAGCGAAACCCGCCCACACGCCCTATAACACACAAACTGCGTCACGTCAACACATGCATGCATGTGGGAATCTTTTTGGATTTTCAGTTTTTTAAATGTTTTATCTCTTAAATGAAAAATCTGACTGAAGATCCATTTTCACCATTAAATCCCTCGTGACGAGATCTACGAAACTAGATCTCATATCAATATATTTCGACGAATTTTTTTGGGTTAAAAGTTGCCATGTCTATTGCACATGAATTGCCATGGTGTTTACACTAAAGTTGCCATGATATATTTTAGCTATTTTCTTCTACATTTAAAAGTAAATTTTGACATTTATAAAATGGAGAATTAAGAAACTAAACTTGCCATGAACCAAAACTAAAATTGCCATGATACATGCACTTAAAATTGCCATGGTTCATACAAAAAATAATTTTCATGGTCAAAGTACTGGAGTTGCCATCATCAAAATACTAACATTGCCATCCTCTACAAACTGAAATTGCCACATGGCAACTTTAGTTTAAGCACTATGGCAACTACAGTGTAAACATCATGGCAACTTTTGGGAAAAAAACATTCGTCGAAACATATCAACATGGGGTCTAGTTTTGAAGATCTTCTCGAGACGGATTTAATGGTAAAAACAGATTTTTAATTCGATGTTTAATTAGGAGATAAAACATTTTTACGACGAAAACCAAAAAGATTCCTGCTGATGTCATCTGTTCACATGTGGCAAAATGAGTGGTAAAGGAGGCGTGTGGGCGATGTGCAAGATGCCACACGTGTGGGCGTTAGTTTTTCCTTAACAAAATACAGGCTGATGTAAAAATATAGTGATACACAACAGGTACTTACATCAACATTGGAGCACAGAGAATTCCTGCAAGATACTTTCCTCGAATACAATCTGAGTGCAGAAAATCTTCTATCCTTTAAGCTTATTTTCTAAAAGAGAGATGGGTAAGAAACATGTAGAAAATATGTCAGAATGCTATAAAATTTCATGATGCGAGGATATGCACACACTTCTTAGAATGGAGTTGACAAAATTTTGCTGGACTGGAGCAAACTAGTTCTTTGGCCATTGGAATCTGCTTACTATCAATAGGAGTTGGGTTTCTCTGTGCTGGAGTAGTATCTATGAAAACTGGAGTTGGTTTACAATCTCCTGGCGTTTGGATCTTTTGCAAAGACTTTATTCGAACCCTTCAAATTCTAACATAGCCGTCTTCCCCTTGCATGCCTTATATAGAAGAATGGTGCTTCAATTATAAAACATGCTACAACAGAGAGATGGAATAGGTACTGAAGAATAGAAATGCATGACATATTGACATGTATTCCCTCCATCCAGAAATAAATGGATGGGTCTAGGTGTATTTCAGTTCTAGATACATCCATTTTTATCCATTTCTATGACATGTAATCCGGACGGAGGGACTATGATGTAAGAGGTAGGGACAAGACAGGACAATAGTGTAAAAAACACTAGTTAAATGTAAAATTGTATGCTAGCAGAATACATACAGAAAACCACTAAGGCAACATATGCATGTATGATTGGGAAACTAAGATGGCATTGCAACAGACCACTAGAACAACACTTCAATGTAAAAAACATGGTATGGTAGACAGATGAAGTACATACTGATGAATAACAATGCATAAGGTATTCAGAAGCATGATGTCCAAACTAAGCAGATGGCATTGCGATAGAGTAGAATGACAGTACTTGAATTTGAAAACATGTTATCATGAATGGAATAGGTACTGAAAAACAGGAAGGCATGACATATTTACATGCATGATCAGCAGGCTAAGCACATGGCATTGCAACAGAGTAGATGCACTCCAGGATATTATATGCATCTTATACCCATATCACGGGCCAAGTTAGAGCAAGGACCTTGTGGGGTGAATAGGATTCATCATCTTTCTACAATTCTTTTGAAGAACTGCCTTTACATGGTCCATCATATTGAGTATCATTGACGTCAAGTTTGTTGGCCGTTACATTGCTCTGTGAGGTTCTTGTGGATAAATCAGTGTGTGCAATTATATCTAACATGCATGGAAGAAAACTAGTATTTAGACTTATGTAACGAGTTCCTGTAGGATACGACATAAATAGTAGGTCTGGGGTTACCTCGCAGCAACCGATCTCAAAAACTAAACGGAGAACACAAATGAAAGCTACAGAATATGTATCGTTTGTACTCGAGATTAACTAGATGGCACACAAAAGTATTAAAGAACAACATAGGTAATACTACAAGTGGTATAATACTATAATCACCGGCCTGTGGGATAGCATTGGCTGATGGATGGTAACTATGGAACAACGTAACCTAAAGAACAAGTCTCTTAGCTAAACTATGGAACAACGTTAACTCCTGAGCAAGACCCATAAGAGATCAGCATGAATATACAGTGAAATATGATAACCTATTTCCCATGCTTAGATGAATAACAAAGCCATAAATGTTGCACACAAGTAAGATGAGGGTACAACCTATCTGGCCGCCATCCATAGTAGTGAGAATCATGTGCTGACTTGTCGATGGCCATGCAGTTGTTGTGACTGTCCATGTTGGGCACACACATTTGATGCAGGGAACTATTGAGTGGGGACTATAGCCCCCTTCTGGTGTATGCTTCCCTTGTTGGAGCAGCTGCGGTGAGTCGGAAGACGGTTTGGCTGAAGATGCAGAAAACGCATAATGCTAAGTATGACACATATCTCTGATCTGAAGAAATACCCTAAGAGATCAACAGTAAGGTATGAGAGTGGTCACACGTCTATTGACTGAAGACTAAATTGGGGTCACACGATTTTATTTTATTTTGGTATTGTCCGATATACGTCGCATGCTTGATGGCCATCTTGTGCCTCCCGGCTAATACTGTTCAGAATCTTCCCCGAAGAGCCAGCAACCACCAGCAGAGCAGTCTGCCTCCGCCATCCGTGGCCGCGAGAGCTCCGACCAAAACCCTACTCCCCGCCTCACCGCACTGCCATGGTTGCGCCACCACCGGCCAATCCACAAAGACTCTCTGTCATCTAGATCCGGTGGCGGTAGTACCTTCAACCCACGCAACTCTAAGATATTCATCTAAGCACTACTTCCGCGACGAACTTGTGCCCCCTCACCCTTACGTTAGACACCAGCCAACCGACAGTGTAGGAGCTCCGCCGCCTCGAGGGGTGTTCCTTCCCATTGGGAATCGATTGGCCCAGAATAAAAATTCAGACAACTGACGCCTAAATAAAGTGATTTGAGATGAGGGCACGACCTATCTTGCGGCCCGGTGAAGTAGGCAGCTCCAGCTCCCGAGTGGGTGAGGCCGGCGCGGTTGTGGTGGCTACCGGCGGCAGGAAAGCAAAGATGTTGCGATGATCGACGGCTACGGGGAAGCAGCGCCGGGGCCCTGGATGCATCCAAAGTTGGAGCCGCTCCGGTGACGTGCACAACGGCGGGGGTGAATCGGCTCCGGTACGGTTCACACAACCGTCGTCGAGGCAGCTCCGGCAGCACGGAGTAAGAGGCACACGACCCAGTTTACGACGGAAAACGGACAGCGTCTCCGGCATTGTGGAGGAGGGTGGCGGTGAATTTGGTGCGGTGGGCACCATGAAGGCGGCACTGAGGTTTCGCGGCTGGGTAGAAGGGAGCTTCCGGGGAGAAGGTGATTTGGCGCCCACGACATATGAATGGGGAATTGGGAGGGGGAACCATGTCTTACGGACGCATTTGTCTGAAATGTGTGTGTGGGGGGGGGTACAGATCTACCCCTGCCTTTAGGCTTTTGGGCTTGGGTCTACATACTGAGGGTCGGGGATATTAGAGTAACTTTGCTTCTCCCAAATAGTGGGCGCGAGCAATTTCAGGTGAGGAGGGTGTGTTTTGAAATAGTGGGCACGAGCAATTTCGGGCGAGGAGGGAGTGTTTTGAAATTGTGGGCGCAAGGGCGAGGAGGGTGTGTTTTGAAATAGTCGGTGCGAGCGATTTCACGCGAGGAGGGTGTGTTTTGAAATAGTCGGCGCGAGAGATTTCAGGCGAGGAGAGGGTGTTTTGCTGCCCATGGTTTATGAATTATTCAGCACATGTCATTTCGGACGAGGAGAAGGCGTGCTTGGATGAAGTTACAAACCTACCCTTGATGTACAATGGGCCAATTGATGCATGTCCCACATAGGTCGGTAATTTCACGTCTCCCATTTATTTGCTAGGGCGAATTCCACCGAGCAGAGGGTGTTTAGCAGTTCGTTCAAATTTTGGGATAACGAGCATCCACGTCTACCTTACCAAGTCGATTCAAATCAAATTTTGAAATATTAGCGTGCCACTTCTTTTTTAGATGGAGAGATGATGCTCAGGACTAATGTGTTTTTACATGCTCGTTGCTAACGATTTACTATATGACAAATAGTTGACCCACTCAAATCGGGAATCAAACCCAAAATGAAATATCTCGATTCAATGAAATAGCTCGTTCATCAGGTCAAAATAGTGAAATAAATTCAAAATTGAACACCTCAATCGAGTAGCATGTTGTACAGTATTATAGTACTCCATGAACGTGCTGAAAGTCAAATTAATGAACTTGTTTGATACGCATATCTCCGTTCATGTGTGGATTGCAGACAGTATGTTCTCCAATTTAAATATTTGAATGCAAGTTTATATCGAAACATGGTTTATATCAGTCTTTGATGCATAAAATGCGACCTAGCCCTCTCCCGGACTCCTACTCCCTCTCTCTCGCCGACAATCTTCAATTCTATCGCACGCATCCAAACACAAACCTTGTTGGTCCCTCTCCCTCTCTCTCTCTCTTTGTGTGTGTGGGGGGGTCATTCTAGTTCGCATGCACACTCCATGTATAGGTTTCACTCGCACACTATGTATGATTCTCTAGTCTAAGCCAAATATCTTGGGTGCACTCATCATACGCACACAAATTCCCTGGCTCGTTGCCCGTAACTCTCTCATGCACCACTCCGCCGTCTCGGATCTCTTCCCTCTCTCTCTCAAACTCTCCATCTCCATGGTCACACATACACATGCATATCTCACTCGCACTCGATAGACCCATATAAAACTCTATCTCTCTCCCTCACTCTCTCTCCATCTCTCTCTCACACACACAATCTCACTCCTAGCCAAGTATGATGGCCTATCACTCAATTGTAGGCACGCGCAGTCCCCCTATATGTATATGACTAGTTAATTCTTAGTCTCCATCACAAACATGTGCATGGTCTATCTCGATTTCTCTCAGGGCATATTTCTATCGCACACGCACCTCGTCCCTTGATCTCCCACCCATATAGTCTCCTCACGATCTCAAGGGGATCTCTCTATCACAAAGACACCCTCTCTCCCTCCCCATGTGTCCCTCACAACCTTTGTTCCTTATTGGCCAGACCTCTATTGGACATGTTCTATAGGGGTGTGTCTCTCTGTTGCAAACAATCACGCACTAGCTATCTTCGTGTATCTTCTCACCTCGCTTTTCTATCTCGGAGATGCATGCATGATATGTTTGTATAAGAAATGAACAGACACACTCTCTCTAATTTATCGTTTGTTGCCCCTTTCTCTTTCACACACATACTCTTTTTGCACACTCACTCATTCTCCTTCACACACACTTGATCTCTCTTGACTTAGGCATTCTCTTCGGTCCATAGCATATAGATTTATTGAAAAGTCAAACATCACAAAGTTTGACCATGTACGTGGAGAAAAACATTTACATGTAGAACGGCAAACATATATCATTAGATTCATCATGAGATGTAGTTTCATATGATGTATCTTTGGTATTATAGATAAAAATAATATTTGCGTAAACCTGGTCAAAGTTTTCAAATTTTGACTTCTAAAAAATTTATATGCAGTGCATTATCGAGCGGATGGAATATCTCTTTCCCCCTCCCAGCTATCTGACGCACCACTCAACCGTATTGGGGCTCCTCTATCTCTCTCAAACTTTATATGTCCCTGGTTCACACATACACATATCTCACTCGCACTACATAGACCCATCTAACACTCTTCGCCCTTGTTCTCTATCTCTATGTGACACCCCCCTAAGTACCATAATCCCTCACTCCATCATAGGCGCACGCACTCCCCCCTAAGTATGACTATCTCTCACTAGCCATCAGTAACACACGTATTGTCTCCTTCCATCCATGTATCGTGCACACACCTTGTCACTCGATCTCCCACCCATGTAGTCCCATCACGATCTCCAAGGGATCTCTGTATCACAAACATACACTCTCTCCTCCTCATGTCTGCATTTTCTCCATACGTCTCTCTCGACCTCTCTCCCTTGTTTGTCAGACCTCTCTTGGCCACGTGCTAGGGGTCTTTCTCTCTCGGTTGCAAACAACCACACACTATCTCCTCACCTCGCTTCCACTGTCAAAGATGCATGTGTGATATGTTTGCATAAGACACACATCTTTTTCTCTACTTTTATCGTGTCACTCTTATAGTCACTCTTTTTCAGTCACTCTTTCTATTTCACACTCTCTCTCTCTCTCTCTCTCTCTCTCTCTCTTGTTAGGTACTCTCTCACATCCATAAGCATATGGATGTTTTGAAAAGTCAAACCTCAGAAAAGTTTGACCACGTATATGTGGAGAAAAACATTTACATCTGGAACGATCATTAGATTCATCACAACATGTACTTACTTCATACTACCACTTATCTTTGGTATTGTAGATATAGTAATTTCTTTATAAACTTGGTCAAAGTTTCAAAAGTTTGACTTTAAAAAATGTAGGCACTACATTATCGAATGGAGGGAGTAGCTCTTTCTCTCTCTCTACTATCTCTCACAGGCCTCCCCTCTCACTCGAACTCTGTATACCGAGGGATTATACAGTCACTGTGTTAGTGTATAGCTCTGTATAGTGTTTAGTTGACCGGTCAACTAGTCGACATGCTGCAGTGTCAGCTTGTGTTCTCTATCTTTGTGTGTTGTCCCATGTGGCAGTGGGTGAAAATAAGTAAACTAGAGGCCCATCTGACACACGGTGAAGTAAACAAAGTTGAAACCACTCGGGGTAGCACCCCGCACGCTAGTAAATTGAGGGCACACTTCTTCCGCATGAAGGACACACTCGCGCACACTTCACCACTGCGCGGTGGCATGCACAAAAGGACGCACTCGCGCACACCCAACACAGAATACACAGTAGCACACGAGTACACCAGCGTCATCACCGTCTGAGATGGACGGCAAGGCAGCCAACAAGCGGAGGCGGCTCGAGCCAAAATCACATCCGGCGAGCCTGGACTTCAACAGCAGCCTCGCCAATGACATGTTGCTCGTCATCATCGGCCTCCTCCCCACCAAATCTGCCGTGCGGACCACCCTGCTCTCCGGGCGGTGGTGCCCCCTCAACCTCATCGTCTGCAGATGCCTCTACGACGGGGATTGCAAACGCATGGCCGCAGTCTCCAAGATCCTTTCATCGCACCCTGGGCCAGCCAAATGCCTTGACATCCGCATGTTCAGTACCAACTGCAAGGTCCAAGCCAAGTTCGATGAGTGGTTCTTATCCCCCGCCCTAGATCAGCTCGAGGAGCTCAGGTTTGAAGCTGGACGATGACGCTCTCTACCGCCGTCCGCGCTCCACCTCATGCCAACGCTGCGCTGCGCCAGCTTTAGCTCCTGCTATTTTCCCCAGATTAATGCCATGCCCGCCATTCTTCTCCCTCAACTCAAGCAGCTTAACCTCTTCGGCGTTGGCATCTCGAAGAAGGCTATGGACCACCTGCTCTGTAGCTGCACTGCGCTCGAGTACCTTCGTCTTCAGCAGATCCATGGGTTCATTAGCCTCCACATCGCCTCGATGAATCTCTGATGGATTTATGTGTCTTATTGGCCCCGCAACATGACATCAATTGGAAAGAGATCACTCCAGCTGTTCCACATTATGGTCATTGAGAATGCGCCTTTCCTTGAGAGATTGCTTGTATCTGATCTAGAAGGTCCAACAAAAATCAGAGTCATTGACGCGCCGAAATTGACAGTGTTGGTGTACACATGTGCCAAATTCTCTGAACTCTTTATTGGATCCATAATCATTCAGGTACAACACTGATCTTCTTCTCCGTCTTCTTGAAATTCACATTTTTAAATTTCTTCTTGATGTATTTACGACTATCATGCAGAAAATGATTCCCACAAGCTTGACCCAGTCTATGCGCATAGTGAAGATCTTGGCAATAAAATCTATCGGCCCCAATCTGGATCAAGTTGTTGGATTCCTTACCTGCTTTCCGTGCATGGAGAAGCTACTCACCGAGGTGAAGATTCTTTCCTATTAGTAAACGGTAATCACAACATAGCTCAATTGTTTCATAATTTTCCAAATTACGCTGACAAGTGTAGTGTTCAAAATTGCATCTACGCACTGCACCGAAAGAAATGTTTTTAGTATTTTTTCTCATGTGATCACATGCATCGTTTTTTGGTGTACTAATAGTAGCCTAGGCTAGTCATAGTGACAAGTAACTTAGACTAGTAACTCTGTGGTTACCCTAAGAGCAAGTACTACCTCCGTCCTGGTTTACTCTTCCTATTTTGTAGTATCAAAATTTGACCATAGATTTAACTGACAAATGTTAATGCATGTCACTAAAAATTACATCATTGGATTTGTATTTGAACATAATTTCAAATGGTATAATTTTTGGTGACATGCATTGGCATTTTCTTAGGTAAATCTATGGTCAAAATTTTACACTAAATATGAGGTAGTACAAAAGTGGGCCATAACGGCCCTCCACTATGTAGGCCAAAACACGTGCCAAATTCATTTGTGATGCATTTGGCATCAATGCCCCTCCATTGCTCACCTGGTGCCCCGATCTGGATCACCTACTTTGCTCCGGCGCCAAATTAACTCAGACAATGAAAAAACACTTGTGTGGGAGAGGGAGAGGAGTGAGGCAATAAAAACACTTGTTTGGGAGAGTGCGAGTGTCGGTGTCAAAATCGGCTGATCACGGGTAGGGGGTCCCGAACTGTGAGTCTAAGGCGGATGGTTACAGGAGGCAGGGGACATGATGTTTTACCCAGGTTTGGGCCCTCTTGATGGAGGTAAAACCCTAAGTCCTGCTTGATTTATTCTTGATGATATGAGTATTACAAGAGTTGATCTACCACGAGATCGGAGAGGCTAAACCCTAGAAGCTAGCCTATGGTATGATTGTATGTTGTCCTACGGACTAAAACCTCCGGTTTATATAGACACCGGAGAGGGTTAGGGTTACACAAGGTCGGTTACAAAGGAGGAGATATCCATATCCGTACTGCCTAGCTTGCCTTCCACGTCAAGTAGAGTCCCATCCGGACACGAGACGAAGTCTTCAATCTTGTATCTTCATAGTCCAACAGTCCGGCCAAAGGATATAATCTGGCTGTCCGGATACCCCCTAACCCAGGACTCCCTCAGTAGCCCCCGAACCAGGCTTCAATGACGATGAGTCCGGCGCGCAGTATTGTCTTCGGCATTGCAAGGCGGGTTCTTCCCCATCTTTCGAACATTTGTAAAGCAGTGTCCGGTCCCATAAATATTTGGACCTCTTGGCTTCTGTGCCCAATAAGGGTTTTCTCCCACGCGTCGAATGAATACGAGGCGCCAGGGCGTTTTTACATTCGCCCCTAGCCAGATAAATGAATTGTCTATTAAAGGGATGGGGATCCTTAGATCCGATCCATACCATCCTCCCCCAGCGAGAGTCCATCAGAGCGCATTCCGGAAAGATCCATTCCAGCATGGCCGACCTCCGCAGCTCCTCCTCCCGCCCCGAAGCCCTAAGCCCGGTGATTGGGAGAGGTATTCAGTCCCACACAGTCATTTAGTCGAACTGCAGACTAAGGTATTTCTCCCTCCGGCGTACATGGTGCCCGTTCGAGCCGGGCTTGCCACCTATAATGGCGGGGAGCAAGCGGAGAGCTTTCCCTGTCCCTCTATGCGGGAACGGGTCTGCCTTGTTCCCTATCTATTAAGGGGACTCGGATTTCCAATTCATCCGTTCCTCCGCGGGCTCCTGGAGTTCTACAGCCTCCAATTACACAATTTCACCCTGCCTCCATCCTACACATCGCCGGCTATGTGGCTCTCTGCGAGTTATTCCTGGGCTGCGAGGCTCACTTCGAGCTGTGGAAAAGGCTATTTTGCCTCGTCCCTCACACACGGAGGGGGTCACCTTATCAAGTGGGCGGAGCTAAAATATGGCGCATCGCTGATACCGGATACCTGTCCGGTACTCCAAAGAAGTCACCCGAAGACTGGCCTTCAGAATGGTTTTATATGGAGGACGTTCCCCTTCCGGACCCTGTTCGGAGGGGTCTTCCTGAGTTCAACAATGCTCCTCTGAAGAAACGCCGAAGTTGGCGCCCACGGAGCCCCCAGGTCGAAGACAATGGAGAAGTCCTCTATCTTATGAACCAAATTAAAGCACTGGCTCGATCAGGATTGATAGTAATCGAAGTCATGTCGATTTGCATAATGCGGGGAGTGCAACCACTTCAATATCGTGGGCACCCCTTGTGGTGTTATAACAGGGCGGATGGCACCACCCGCTGTGGGCGTAAGGGTCCGGACAATGCTGCCGCTTTAGCAAAAAAATTGTCTGAATTGTTCAAGGGTGAGGAAGAGGAGTTCACCCGCATCAAGCTAGGGGATGGATTCTCCATGTACAATTCTCCAAGTTGGGTAAGTGATACCTCCCTGCTCCCATTTTTTCCGCATTCTTTGTCGTAAGTATTCACCTTGCCACTTTGCGGCAGGAACTGCGAAAAGCCATAAAATGAGGTCAGCAGCCCTTCTCCACAACCACAGGACCCTGACCGGGCCCTCGACTCCGTACTTGAAGAAGATTTGGTTATATTCGTGGAGATGATAGACCGGCAGTTCTATCAGTTAAGCTGCGACGATGCCATGGTGGCCATTACGGCCGACTATCCCGGACTGCTCCCTGCATCACACATAAGAAAAACCAAAAATCCCAACTCCAAAACTAGGATCCCCTTTTTGACACTTCACCCACCATATACACATGGCATTTTTACAGGGAAGGCATTCGGGACGCCCTATTGAACCCGCAGCAACGCGCCAACACGAGGAACCGAGGCCGGGTAGGCCAAAAAGGAAGGCGGTCAGGACGGAGACGCCGGCGCAAAGGTATAACAAACCCCGCTCCGTGGTTGTCGTCTTTCTCGAAATATAATGACGCATGTGTTTCTTTAACAGAAAAAACGATCACCGGAATATGTCCGGCGATGTTACTAATCACGCTTCCACCAGCCGGGCGCCAGGACCGGACATAGAGGCGGAAGCCGATATGGGGCGGGCGCCAGATAATCCCCCTACAGATGATGCAGATAGATTATCCGCTACAAACTCAGAGGTGGAAAGCGCCATGAATCATAGGCGCCACCGGGTCGTACTCCGTGACGCTTGTTTCTCACCAGAGGCATTTGATGCCTTCAATTCTGGAGAGGCGTACCTCCGAGCTGCTCAAGATGGTCTAGCCAGAGCCACGAATCAGTGTGTAAAGGATGTACGGGTAAGTAAATCTGACGATTTATATGTATCAGTAGCCCCTGAGACTTGAAACAGTTAGCACAACTGATTTAAGGATCATCTATATTGTGCAGGTTCTTATAGAGAAGAATACTAGGCTGTCACAGGAGCTAGAGGAATGCAAGACCCAACTGCGGGCTGCTGTGGCCGCATTGCAGGAACCGAAAAAGGCACATGTTGGTAACATTTACTTTAAAGAATGATGGTTACCATATAATGTGCGGCATGGCTGCAGATCTAACAACAGATGTTGCAGATGAATCCGGAGAAAATCCGGAGAACCAGCATGTTATGCGACAGCTAGAGGCTGGCAAATGCGTGGTGACCGAGGTTAGGCGGGACAAAAACAATCTCCAAGATGCCAATATCAAGCTGAGCGTGGAACTAAAAGATGTTCGAGCCCAGCTTGTAGACTCCGAGAAGGAGAATAAGCGGCTTCGGCGCGACATTTTCAGTAAGTGCTTGAACGAATCCTTTTTAAGGAGTTCGGCGAAGAAGCCGAATAATAACGTTATGTCCGTAGGTGTGCTGACGGGTCGTCCCACGGAGGAAATGCCCGAGTCTGCGGGTGATCTTCTATCCGAGCTCTCACATCTACACGAACAAGTTCGGCAGGTGATGCAAGGTGTTGCATAAGCCTTGTGGCCATCCATCTCCCTGCCAGAGGGCGTTGCAGAGCTTACGGAGAAGCTCAAGGGAGCACGGCGGCGCTTCCGATTATGGAAGATATCGGCCTACCGACAGGGTGCCAGAGAAGCATGGGCCATGGTGAAGACGCGGTATACCAAGGGAGACCCAAATCACATGGCCGAGGTCGGACCTGTGGGGCCCGACGGAAAAGAGATCCCCGTTAGCTTAGTTTATGGGCAAGTAGAATTAGCCGCAAAGTATTCCCAACAGGATTGTAAGCTAGACCGCCTGTTGGATGGTATAGAAGAGGAATTTAGTCAGTCTGCATGACTATGTAATTAAAGTGACATGTATAATGCCTTCTAGCCGGATTGCAGATTATTTGTCTTGGCGGACCTTTTCGCTTCAACCTCAGGACCCGATAGTCCGGAGTGTATCCAAATACCCGCTCAGTTATATAAGAACCGGGGTATGCATGGAGACCAGGCGTAGGGGTCATTAGTGCTTGAACAGACAAGTGCCCAACTAGTTATGTTATATTACATGGGTAGTAAGAAACATATTCCAGGGAGAATAGTTCCGTTAAGGGTTCCTTTCCCTGGGTAAGCATGCCCTAAAGTGCATGTCCACACTGCAATAGGAAACGCAGGAAAAACATCTGGGGGCAGATATGGATAATAAATAAAAATCATCTTTTGTTCACCGACCGAATATTCCCTTAAGAACGCTAGCTTTCGGCTTCACCCAGTCTGAGGTACACATCCGGCTGACCCGGCAGTAACAATCGCAGAGGTGCTCCCCTTATGCCCTAGCCGAATTAACGGGAACGTAGGGCATAAATACAAGAGCCAGGCAACCCAGCTTGGCCAAAACATAAGTCATATCGATGCATATAATGGCGAAAAAAGGTACATGCGAAAGCATGACACATGTGCGGGGCCTGAGGCCCAGATAAATAATTAAGCTTCTGTGAAAGAAGCCCCAGGTATGATGAGCGCGGCTAGCGCATCTATAATATAAAAAATAAAAGAAAGGAAGAAAAGAAAAACAAGACAGATAATGTATATGCAAAAAATGGACAAAGGGAGGGGACGAACATAGAGTCCGGTGCTAGGCGTAGAATCTTCGGAGCCTGGCCGCGTTCCATGGGTTCGGCTCGAGTCGACTAGTCGATGCATCCCGCAGTCGGTACACTCCACCGGTCAGAACTTGGTCAACAATGAAGGGACCTTCCCATTTGGGCTCGAGCTTGTTCTTTTTCTTATCCGGCAGGCGTAGAACTAGTTCGCCAACGTTTTATGTTTTGGCCCGTACTTCTCTGCTTTGGTATCTGCAAGCCTGTTGCTGATAAAATGCGGAACGGGCTTTGGCTATGTCGCGCTCCTCCTCCAGGGTGTCCAGACTGTCCTGCCAATCGAGCTCGGCTTCTCTTTCTTCATACAAGCGCACTCGAGGTGAGTCATGAATTATGTCACAGGGCAAGACTGCCTCTGCGTCGTACACCATAAAAATGGTGTATATCCGGTACTATGATTCGGCGTGGTCCGCAGCCCCTAGAGTACGGAGTCGAGCTCCTCTACCCAGTGCATGTTAGACTCCGTTAAGGAACACACTAATCTGGGTTTAAAGCCGCTCATTATAAGACCGTTTGCTATCTCGACTTGACCATTGGTTTCTGGGTGATAGACTGAAGCATAATCGAGCTTGATGCCCATTTTGCTGCACCAGAGTTTTACCTCATCGGCTGTGAAGTTTGTGCCGTTGTCAGTGATGATGTTGTGGGGGACGCCATAACGGTGTACGACCCCGGATATGAAGTCTATCACTGGTCCGGATTTGGTTGTTTTAACAGGTTTGACCTCTATCCATTTGGTGAATTTATCCACCATGACCAGTAAGTATTTTTTCTTGTGGGTTCCCCCTTTAAGGGGTCCAACCATGTCAAGCCCCTAGACCGCGAAGGGCCATGTAATGGGGATTGTTTGGAGGGCGGTGGGTGGCATGTGGCTTTGATTTGCAAAGAGCTGGCAACCGGCGCAATGTTGGACCAAGTCATGTGCATCTGCCCGGGCCGTTGGCCAATAGAATCTTGTACGAAAGGCCTTGCTTACAAGAGCCCGGGCCGCGGCATGGTGACCGCCAAGTCCGACGTGGATTTCTGCCAAAAGGTTCCGCCCTTCCTCTTTGGAGATGCACCTTTGAAGGACTCCGGTAGTGCTTTTTTTATACAATTCTCCCTCGTGGACCCTGTAGGCCTTAGATCACCGCACTATGCAGCGTGCCTCATTTTGGTCCTCTGGAAGTTCCTGCCTAGTTAGGTAGGCCAGGAATGGTTCTGTCCACGGGGCTATAATGGCCATTATTACATGGGCTGAAGGTGTGATTTCGGTGGCGGGGCCTCTGATTGTGTCAGAGTATTCGGTATCGGGCATTTTGGCCGGGACCGGACTATGGTTACCGGTGTCCCCTTCCCATACTACGGATGGCTTGAATAGCCTTTCCAGAAAGATGTTGGGGGGGACCGCATCGCGTTTTGTGCCGATGCGGGCGAGGATATCCGCCGCCTGATTGTTTTCCCGAGCCACATGGTGAAATTCGAGCCCCTCGAACCGAGCTGACATTTTTTGGACGGTGTTTCGGTAGGCCGCCATTTTCGGATCCTTGGCGTCAAAGTCTCCATTTATTTGGGATATTGCAAGGTTTGAATCCCCACGCACCTCCAGGCATTGAATGCCCATGGAGACTGCCATCCGAAGACCATGCAACAGGGCTTCGTATTCGGCTGCGTTGCTGGAGTCTGTGTACAATATTTGCAGTATGTACTGAATGGTATCTCCGGTTGGGGACGTCAGGAAGATGCCAGCCCCTAGACCAGCCAGCATTTTAGAACCGTCGAAGTGCATGATCCAATTGGAGTATGCGCCATACTCTTTAGGGAGTTCGGCCTCCGTCCATTCGGCAACAAAGTCGGCCAATACTTGCGACTTAATGGCTCGTCGAGGTTTGTATGTTATGTCGAACGGGAGGAGCTCAATAGCCCATTTGGCAATCCGGCCCGTAGCGTCGCGGTTGTTTATAATATCATTAAGTGGCACTTCCGAGAGTCTACTGTAATCGAACACTCTTGAAAGTAGTGTCACAGCTTCCGGGATGCCATGAATACCGCCTAGGCTATCTTTTGATAATGGGGGTACCGTGATTTGCATGGAGTGAGGATAGTGGATACATAGTATACCAGCTTTTGAAGAGCGAATTTATGTCCGTCAGCTTCTCGTTCGACGACGAGCACTGCGCTTACAACTTGATGGGTTGCCGCAATGTACAACAGCATTGGTTCACCGATGTTCGGCGTGGCCATGATTGGGTTGGTTGCCAAAATGGCCTTTATTTCTTCCAATCCGGCTGTGGCAGCGTCCGTCCATTCAAAGTGTTCGGTGCACCGGAGGAGGCGATAAAAGGGTAAAGCCTTTTCTCCTAAGCGAGAGATAAAGCGGTTTAGAGCCCCCACGCATCCTGTTAACTTTTGGATTTGTTTGAGGTCTGTTGGGGTAGCCAACTATGACAAAGCTCGGATTTTGGCCGGGTTAGCTTTAATACCTCTACTGGAGACAATGAAACCTAGGAGTTTTCCGGCTGGTACACCAAAAACGCATTTTTCCTGATTGAGCTTAATGTCGTATGTTCGGAGGTTGTCGAATGTGAGCCTCAAGTCATCTATCAAAGAGTCGACGTGTTTGGTTTTGACGACCACATCATCTACGTATGCCTCTACTATTTTGCCGATTTGTTTCTCCAAACATGTCTGAAGATGCGCTGATATGTTGCGCCGGTGTTTTTGAGCCCAAAAGGCATTGTGTTGAAACAGAAGGGGCCGTATGGTGTGATGAATGCCATTGCGGCTTGGTCGGACTCCGCCATCTTGATTTGGTGGTAACCGGAGTATGCGTCGAGGAAACACAATGACTCGTGTCCTGCGGTAGCATCGATAATTTGGTCGATGCGGGGGAGGGGGAAGGGATCCTTTGGGCAAGCTTTATTGAGGTCCTTGAAATCGACACAAAGGCACCAGGATTTATCCTTCTTTGGTACCATCACCAGGTTTGCTAGCCAGTCCGGGTGTTTTATCTCTCTAATGAATCCGGCCTCCAATAACTTGGCTAGTTCCTCTCCCATGGCCTGTCTCTTAGGTTCGGAGAAACGCCGAAGAGCTTGCTTGACCGCCTTGAATCCCTTTAGGATATTGAGGCTATGCTCGGCCAGCCTGCATGGGATTCCTGGCATGTCTGAGGGGTGCCAGGCGAATATGTCCCAATTCTCGTGCAGGAACTCTCGTAGTGCGGCGTCCACGGCGGGGTTTAACTGTGCCCCGATGGAGGCTGTTTTTGTAGGACCCGTTGGGTGGACTTGGAATTTGACTATTTCATCCGCTGGTTTAAAAGAGGTGGACTTGGATCTCTTATCGAGTATCACGTCATCCCTGTCCACTGTGGAGTGTAGCGTGGTTAATTCCTCGGTCGAGAGGGCTTCAGATAATGCCTCGAGGGCCAGTGCGGCTGTTTTGTTTTCGGCGCGGAGTGCTGTGTCCGGATCACTGGCGAGAGTGATGATTCCATTGGGCCCGGGCATTTTGAGCTTCATGTAGCCATAATGGGGTACAGCTTGGAAGATCGTGAACGCCTCATGTCCTAAAAGGGCGTGGTATCCACTGCTGAACGGGGCCACTTGAAATGTAATTTCTTCAGACCTATAATTCTCTAGGGTACCAAATACCACATCTAGTGTGATTTTCCCAGTGCATCGTGCCTCCCGACTGGGTATGATTCCTCTGAAGGTCGTGCTACTTTGCTCAATGCGGTTCCAGTCTATTTCCATTTATTGAAGAGTTTCCTCGTAGATGAGGTTTAATCCGCTGCCGCCGTCCATGAGTACTTTGGTGAGTCGAAAGTCATCTACAATTGGACTGAGGACCAGTGCGACTGGTGCTTGGGCTGTTCGGAATTTAGGTTCATCACTGGCATTGAAGGTAATAGTCGTGTCACTCCATGGATTTATTGCTGCTACATGGCAGATTTTGGCCATGCTGCGGAGTGTTCGCTTGCGCCTATTATTTGATGCAAATGTCTCAAAGACTGTTAACACCGTATTGTTATCCACGGGATGGTGCTCTGTGGCATTTGGGATAAGAAGATCCTCACCACATTTGGCCACCTGCCGGAGTATCGAACATGCTCTAAGGCTGTGCGTTGGTATTGTATCCGCTGTACTATGAATTTTGTAGGGTCCGTTAAGCCATCCCTCCAGTATGGTTCCATGCCCTGTAGAGGGTTTTTGTTTCTTTGCAACTAGCTCGGGCGTCTTATGATGGTGCACCCTTTTACTTCAGACTGGGTGTATATTCGGAGCCGGATTATCCCAAAATTCCGTTTCGGTTTTCCAGGCGCTTTCCATCGCACAGTACTTTCGTACTATTGACGCCAAGTCAGCGAAGCGTGATATGTCACGGTGACTTAAGGTGTTAAGGATTCCCTTGTCCGTGCAATTATTGCAGAAAAGGGAGACTGCATCTTCCTCGTGACAGTCCTTAACCTTGTTCATCACAAGGAGGAATCTGGCCCAATAATGATGTATTGTTTCATGGGGCTCTTGCCTGATGTGGGAAAGATCGTTTATGTCTGGGTGGGTGGGTGGATTTGAGTCCGAATCCCTACCCGATCTGAGACCCAGGGGCCGAGGAGTTTCCAATCTTGGAAGTTCGGGTTCCGGAGTGTTACTCGATAAATTTGGCAGGCTGCCTGATTCTAGGTTCAGGGATTGGGTAATGTCCTCCCGTAAGCGGGTATCCGGCTCGGAGAGCTCAGGAATCCGGACATAGTTAGTCCTCAGAATAGAGGAAGAGTTGTCGCATTGTTCCTCCACCACCGCAACGTGATGGGTGACCGGTGGAGAGTTAATCTTCCTTTGATGGGGTTTAAGCCCAATCCGATCATAGTTCATAGCGTCTCCCAAGGCAGCAATGCGATCCAAGAGTTCATTTAGGGAAGAGAGCTCCATTGGATCCATCTGCTCGGCGACTTCCTAGCCGACGTGGAGGCTATTTTTTATGACCCGAGAAGTCATCATCAGTGCAGCAGCCGAACAGGCAGTCATGACAAAACAGCCTAGCCGGAGAGTTTGGCCGACAGCCAGAGCTCCCCCGACGGTGATGTTGCTTTTAACAATGAGACGAGGCATCCTTCCTTACGGCGACGCCACAGAGGAACTCTCAATGAAAGCACCAATGTCGGTGTCAAAACCGGCGGATCTTGGGTAGGGGGTCCCGAACTATGCGTCTAAGGCGGATGGTAACAGGAGGCATGGGACACGATGTTTTACCCAGGTTCGGGCCCTCTTGATGGAGGTAAAACCCTACGTCCTGCTTGATTTATTCTTGATGATATGAGTATTACAAGAGTTGATCTACCATGAGATCGGAGAGGCTAAACCCTACAAGCTAGCCTATGGTATGATTGTATGTTGTCCTACGGACTAAAACCCTCCGGTTTATATAGACACCGGAGAGGGTTAGGGTTACACAAGGTTGGTTACAAAGGAGGAGATATCCATATCCGTACTGCCTAGCTTGCCTTCCACGCCAAGTAGAGTCCCATCCAGACACGAGGCGAAGTCTTCAATCTTGTATCTTCATAGTCCAACAGTCCGGCCAAAGGATATTCTCTGGCTGTCCGGATGCCCCCTAATCCAGGACTCCCTCAGAGAGGATGGTGTAGTTGGTTTGATTGATTTATTTATACATGTGGGTCTGTGTGCATAGCGGTGCCAACTCTCTCAAATCACTAGAGCGGTGCTAAAATCTTTTGATTTGACATCGATGCATATTATGTGGCATAATTTAGAGAAATATGGCATCGGTCACATAGTGGAAGGCAACAAATCCCCAAGCTCTTCACGTGCTCCTAGGTAAATGAGAGGAAAGAGAAAGAGAGAGAGAGAGAGTGAGTGAAATAATATCACTAGCCAGCCAACCCTATCATATGAGCGAATGATATTGGTATCTCTTGATGACACGGCAATCTTATACAGCGAGCTGCTCTAATATGTTCTCTTCTTTTGCAGATAAAAAATACCCAAAAGTGAAAAATGTGTTGCACTATAATAATCTCATCGAATGCCTTGATCTCCATATTGCAGAAATTGATTTGATCGACTACAGAGGCAACACATATGAGATTAAATTGGCCAGGTTCTTTGTTCTGGAGGCAAGTGTGCTCAAGGTAATAAAGTTTGGCGTTCTTTGGCGCAACAATGAATGGCGTGCTGATCACCACAAGCATCTAAGCCTAAATGACAAAGTCACCGCAGAAGCTGAATTAGTTTTTGAAACATCAAGTTGCCAGAGTCTCAAAGAATTATTTGCGCATTAGTGACTTATCAAGGCGGTGGATTTTAGTTTGTACGATAATGCTACATCCACCTAAAGTAATGAAAGTTCTTATGTAAACTTCCTTGTAATTCCCTCTTCATAGGTGCAGCATTACTCCTAACATTTGTAATATCAGTTTGAAACTTGTAATATTGTCGTGTCCTATTCCTGCATTTCCAAAATCCTGCGAATCAAAGAGGTCCTGAGTTGGTGTTGATGGTGTGCCTGCCATCTTTCACCAATAGCCGTCGGATCTAGATCTAACGTATACAAAGCAAACTTTCGTAGTTCTGCAAAAAGATGCCCGCACTTGTTCCCTATTTACAAACAACTCCTTGTCTCTCACAATCAGCCTTATCTCCTCCCCACCACATCTAGAAGGCCATGAAAAAAATCTGGCGCGATGGCCGGTGCTGGCGCCGTCCACCTCCAATCTTGGTGTTTCGTGCAATGCAAGGGCATCTTACTCGTACTCCGTATAAGAAAATAGTAGAGATACTCTTGGCAATGCACGGGAAATTATGTCAAACACGGCTAGGTGTAAGCAGACTAGCTCTACAGCCATGATGATAGTGACTGCAGACGGTGAGGCTGACTTTGGTATGCCGAACACGGCGCCTACACTCAGGTGTCATCTCCGGCACAGGGTCTTGTCACTTCACTGTGAGGAGCAACACGTAATAATTTGACCAACGGGTAGTACAGTACTACTACATTGGTAGTACTACTACTAGTACTAGAACCACCGTCTAGATTTAGTAGTACCACCATGTCCGTCTGGATTTAGTATTTGACTAGCAATATCTAGTAATGCATGACACAAAAAATATACTACTCCCTCTGTAAATAAATACATGGAGTATTGTTTTATTCATTTTTGAACGTAGTTCCTGATGATATTATGCGCTCTCCCTTCCGGTAGATGGCTCAAATCTGAACTCTCATCAATCAGACTACTATTATACTCACCGAGCACTCAGCTTGGTAAGCTACCAAAAAAAATTGCAATCAAAGACTACTATTGTACTCCCTCCGTACTGGTGCATTAGTCACATTACAAAAACCAAATAATCCCAAAACTTTTAGGCGCGGTGCATTAACTACCCACCTCGTTCCCTGTTTTTTGCCATGAAAAAAGAAATCACCCAATAGGAGACGTGGGGTGCGTATGCATTCAATGACTTGAGACTACTTAGCACAACATTTTTGGTTACATGCATTAACATTTTATTAGTTAAATCAAAGGTCAAAACTTGGTGCAAAATGCAAAGGGGACCAATAAACCAGTAAACATCAAAGTTCTCTCATTTTGCCCCAACTAGAGGTCTGGTGAGATGACTATATTGCACCGACACGAAGGGGGGCACAACTTCATTGACTTACTGCACCTGCCTTTGGGTGTATGACAGGTGGGCCCAACAGGTGGCTGGCCCACGTGTCATACAGCCAAAGGCAGGTGTAGTTAAGGCACTTGAGCTCAGTCCCATAGAGGGAGGGTCGAGGAGTAGATGGCCAACACACACGTGAATGCAATGCAGTTTGCACTTCTCATATAAAGGCTCCCCGCTAGTCCAATCTACGAAATCCTATGCACCTACGCACCCTAACCAAGGGCAAGAGTGATCACTCCATGTAACACTCCAAAATTTTTTGATTTGGTTTTATCAAATTCTTTATTTAGTTGGAAGGAGGTTATTAATTTTTTTTAAAAGACTCTCCTTCTCAAAAATTTCATTTTTGTGACAAGTATTTTTTTGTGGGTTCTTCCCAATCTTGATCTTTGGTCTTAAGGGTTTTTTATCTTGTGTTGGCTCAACACAAATAATCTTGGAAGGTTTTTCCAACTCCTTTTATTAAAAAGGATTCCTATAAATTATGGATTTATTTTCCCCATTCAAAAATTTCTCTCTTGCCATGGTCTATATAGAAAATTTTCTTCCAAAACCCACCTCCCTACTTTGGGTTTAGTCAACCATCAAGTCCAGCAAGGTTCAACATCTCCTAGATTTTTATTTCTATTTGTTTTAACCTCAAAATCATTTTTTGTCATTTATTTGGACTTTGGTGGTTTACAAAGGAACTACCAGATTTCCTTTGAGTCTTGGTCCCAAATAAACTCCTCTGACTAGTCCTTAGTACCCTCAACCTAGATCCATCAAGATCTGCTGGTCCACAGTTCAAATTTTTCAAAATTTGTCTGCTGCATGTTTGGACCAGGTTTGCCATTTTTGGTGAAATTCATTCTTTTTATTTTCCTAAAAATCTGAGATAATTCAGGCAGTCTCCAGATGAATCAAGAGATCACCTCACCAAGGTTCAGCTCAAGAAAATTTTTCCACATGCCTAAAACATTTCGTCGAACAGCTGGTGTGCACTGGTTCTGTTCAATTTCAGAATTCAGTGTTAAGTTTCAGTGGCAGTGTCGTTTTCTTCAGAACCTTGGCGTCGATCTCTCCAGTGCATGCGTTGGCGCCTTGCCCACTGCTCCCCCTTCTTATCCAGTGCGCCGCACGGTTGCTTGGCCGGTTGCGAGCGTCGGTGGCGATGTGTCGCTCAACTCCGGTGTCTCCCGTAGTGGCAGTACCGCCCGTAGCGGCCAGCTGGGGCCAGCCCTGCCATACGGCGCCGTCTAGCACCGCCCACACCACCCTGAGCATTCGCGTGGCCGTCCTCTTCTCTGGGCGTGCTGCAGAACCGCCGCCATGGCCTGAGAGGCACAGAGCGCGCTCTCTACCGCTGACGATCCCGTGAGCCCCGTTCCATTGAAACCACGGGAGCAGGCCAAATCCGACCAGGTTTAGCCGTTGAATGGTTCCTGTGAACCAAAACGAAGCTGCCCAGTCACCTTAACCTCCCGTCCAACCTCTGTGTCGGTGTCAAAACCGGCGGATCTCGGGTAGGGGGTCTCGAACTGTGCGTCTAGGCCAGATGGTAACAGGAGACGAGGGACACAATGTTTTACCCAGGTTCGGGCCCTCTTGATGGAGGTAAAACCCTACGTCCTGCTTGATTAATATTGATGATATGGGTAGTACAAGAGTAGATCTACCACGAGATCAAGGAGGCTAAACCCTAAAAGCTAGCCTATGGTATGATTGTTGTATGATGAAGTTGTCCTATGGACTAAAACTCTCCGGTTTATATAGACACCGGAGAGGGTTAGGGTTACACAAAGTCGGTTACAATGGTAGGAGATCTTGAATATCCGCATCACCAAGCTTGCCTTCCACGCCAAGGAAAGTCCCATCCGGACACGGGACGGAGTCTTCAATCTTGTATCTTCATACTCCTGGAGTCTGACTGAAGGTATAGTCCGGCTACCCGAACACCCCCTAATCCAGTACTCCCTCAGTAGCCCCTGAACCAGGCTTCAATGACGACGAGTCCGGCGCGCAGATTGTCTTCGGCATTGCAAGGCGGGTTCCTCCTCCAAATTCTTCATAAAAGTTTGTAAACACCAAGAGTAGTGTCCGGCTCTGCAAAATAAGCTTCCACGTATTGCCATAGAGAGAATAATATTAACACAAATCTAATCTGCTGATGTATTCCGCAGCGTGACATCACACTACGGCCAAGCCTTTATTCGAATCGTTTTTGCTTTTCCACCTCAGCATGTTTTGCGAGGCGGTTTCCTTGGCACGTCTTGTCAAAGCAGAGATCGTGTCCCCTTTATTTACGGGATTCTCATCAATACGGACGTGGGTAACCCAATCGTGCCCGTTAGCATGTTTTCTCGATTAAAGGCGAGTCCCAAACGGTTACGGGGAGGGCTCCTGGTATTCAACCTCTTATAAAGAGACCAAGGCCTTACTCCTTTTCTCCAATCTCAAAACAAGTTCGCCTGTCGCCTCGAGTTCCAACACCCTAGGCTCCAGATTCCAGGCGCTTCGGACCTTCGACAATGTCCGGTTCCGACCTTCAAGGCCGATGGATGCCCTCCTCCGTCACGGAGGAGGACGTGCTAAGGTTGAGAGAGGCTAAGTTTTTGACTGCCGAAATTTCGCATAGGTTGCCTGCTCAAAGGCAGGCTATTCCCAGTCCCCAGCCTGGTGAGAGCGTAGTGTTCATGTCTCACTTCCTTCGGGGTTTAGGCTTCCCGATGGATCCCTTCGTGAGGGGGCTGATGTTCTATTATGGGCTGGAATTTCATGACCTAGCTCCGGAGTCCATCCTCCACATTTCCTCATTCATCGTTGTGTGCGAAGCGTTCCTCCGTGTTACTCCTCACTTCGGATTATGGCTCAAGACTTTTGGAGTGGAGCCGAAGATGATCGAGGGACGGCACGCAGAGTGCGGAGGTGCTGTCATAAGTAAGAATGCCGATGCTCCATGGCCCGAGGGCTCCTTTCAAGAGGAGCTCGGCTTGTGGCAACGAGAGTGGTTCTATATCACCGCTCCCAGGAGCGCCAAGTGGGTGGCGCCTCCTGCCTTTCGCTCGGGTCCCCCACCACGGCTAGCGTCATGGGTCAACAAAGGATTAGATTGGGGGTTATCCAAAGACGTGCCCCTGTTGCAGGGCCGCATTAGGGATCTCTTAGAAGAGACCTCAACCTGGTCAAGGTGACGCAGGTCATGCTGATTCGCCGAACATTGCCCGGCAAACGTCGCTCCCTTCGTCTGTGGGAGTTTAATCCGGAGGGACCACGAGCTCTCCAGCATTTTATGGGCGCAACGCCCGTGGAGATGTATAAAATGTTCTTCGGATCACAAGCAATGTGTCCGGATTTGACCGAGGACGCAGGTTTAAGCTGCAATCGCCCGGATACTCAAGTAAGTAACCTTGTGCCCGGACTCGCTATCCGTAAAATTGTCATAAACTCGCCCCTAAAAGAGCTGTCCTTTTAAACAGGAGTGGGTAGCGAAGGCGAAGCTGATCAGGTGTCCGGCTCCCCTTCCTGAGACCAGGCCGGATCCCGTGCTAGTCAGGATGTTGAAGATCGTGCCTTTGGAGGGAAGTGAGGGGGAGGACAAGGAAACTATGGCCTCCTCGAAGGAGGCTGCTCCGAAGGGAGGAACCGACAATTCCTCTCCTAGGGGGAAGAAGAGGGCCGCCTCTGACGACCCGGAGACCATGGCCTCAAAGCGGGGGAAGAAGTCCTCGTCAGAGGGTCCGGCGCCGGGGAGATCCTCGGCCGAACTACGCCCCCAAAGGGATCAGCCCTCCAGCGAGCCGTAAGTAGAGAAAGATTTTCCTTTAGAGGGATGAGAGAAATCCTTACTTTTTATCTGAGAAGATTAACCGAAATTTTACCTTGTAGCTCGGACCTCAGCCCTTCTCAGCAGAGCTCGTCTTCGGGGGATCTTCTTCCGGAGATGATGGAGAGTGGAACGCCTCCCCCTGCCGTACCGCCTAGCGAGGCGGGCGACCCTGAGGTGTCGTCGCGGAGGGTTTCTCCGAATCCGGCAGGGGTGGAAGGTAGCCATATGGCCCCCCAAGGTTCTCCGCGTCCTGCCTTCGATGGAGGTCATAGGACGAGTCCGGCACCGTCTGGTGCGCGGTCGGAGGAGCTGATGATTCTGCTGGGGCGAGCTTCTATCTCAGAGGAGCACCGTGCATTGATGGGTACGGTGATTGGAAGGATTTCGTCCGCGGAAAGCGGATTGCACGAGGCCGTCAGAAGTTTGCTGACGGGTTTTGAGGTACGTTTGATAATGTACTTCTTTGTCAGTTGCGCATAAACAAGATGCGCCCTGTGTAGATAGTAGCCCCTGAGACTCTGTGCGTTGTCAAAATTGACGGCGCGCAGAGGATCATAATCCCAGGTCTAATTTTCGCCTTTGTATATAGGTGGCGAAGTGTCCGGAATCGAGCCGAACTGATGATTTTGCCGAACTAAAGCGGCAACTTGACGTGGCAGATGCCGACATCGCGCTCGTCAACGAGCGACTTGATGATGCTCAAGGTATGCAATTCCTCGGGCGGCATCTGGTAAGAGGAGCTTTTATGCCAGTATCTTACAATGTGTGTGCTTGACGCAGATGGTGCGGCCGCCGTGGAGAGTCTCCGGGCGGAACTTGCCCGAGCTAAGGAACAAGCCAGGACAAGTGATGCGGCTGCCGAGAAGGCACTTGAAGAGCTGAGAGCCGAACAGGCTGCTCACTGCCGAAGCAAGAAGGAGATGGCCGAGATGGCCGTGAAGTTAAAAAGCGCTGCTGACCGTTGCAAGTCTCTTGAGAAAGAAGACCGGGCGAGACAAACGGACTTAGAGAAGGCCGTTGTTGATGCCAAGGACGCTCGCTCTGCGATGAGAGCTGCGAAGGAGGAGCTGCGTCAGGCCGGACAGATTGCGGCTGGAAAGCCCTTTATGCTGCGGAGGAAGTTTGGCGATCCGAAGTTTGCTCCGTTGGACCGGATGTGGAGTGCGAAGGACACCTATCTGGATTTGGCAGCGAGTGCTGCTGATGCGACCGAACACTTTCGAGATCAAGAAGATCGCGAAGTGGAAAGGCTTTTCTGGTCGCAGTTCCACAATCCAGAGCGTCCACTGGCAGTGGACGATCGTCTGGCTCAATGGGCCGAACTGAATAGATTGTCCGGACTCGCCATGAAGTACGTCATGGGTCATCTGTGGCCGGGGAGATCGGAGCCGAAGAGTTATTTCGGCTTGGTGCAGCAATTCCTTGGCGCGGTGCCACGTATCGATGCGATGAAGAGGTCAGCATGCATAGAGGGCGCACGGATGGCTCTTGCCCGTGTCAAGACATACTGGGCAGAGATGGAGACCACCGTTGTTGCATCCCGAGATTCGGACCAAAGCCGAGTACCCTCCGAGCACTATTTTCAGGAAGTCCTTGAAGGCGCTCGTGTAATAGAGACGCAGTGCTCGAAGGATGCTATGTTCTGATAGCATATGTAATTATGAAGCAATATTTTGATGAATTGTAGTAGCCTTTTATACTTGTGCCTGCAAGTATGTGGAACACCTCCTGTGCGGCCGTTTTAAGATATACATACAAAATCTGAAAGATGGCAGTCGTTGGCTTCAGCCCCCACGCACATAGTGCGGGGGTGCTCGCAGAAGGCGCATTTTCACACTTAATCCAACGTCTTGGTCCTACAAAGGAGGTGATAGCGCAGCGAGCTAGGCAACCGGACTATAATGCTTTAACACTTTCACTTAGCCATAGGAGCTTGACAATGGGACTATTTAGGTAGCCCCTGGTGGCGACTGCGCTCGCCCGAATTCGGGGCGCGTATGTGCCTGGCCGGGAAACGGCCCTTCGTTAATGCGGGGGAATCCTATAGATTCCGGAGAGTCATCGAGTGGTTGACCAGTCTCACGCCATATCATGACAGTCGGTTTTCGGCTTTCTCTACTGAGGTGCTCGCCTGGCCGAACCAGGGCACAATCGCAGTAGTTCTCCTGGTGCCGCCTTAGCCGATAGAGCGGAACGTAAGGCGGCCGAACACAGGAGCCGGGCAACCCAACATTTGACCAAAATCATGACTCGGAGCTGATGCATATAAGGCCAAACTCGCGACGCCGAACACTCCCTAAGGTATTCGGTCTTTATGAGAGCGGGCTAAGTAACGCTCTAAGGTATAAGCCCCTAGTGTCCAGGTACGCGCAAGAATTCTGACGTGGCCACATGCCAAGACGCCAGCCTCCTCCTTGGTCATAGAACCAGGGGATGTGTATCAACAAGAGACAGTAAAAAAGGTTTACGCAGGGTCTTAATCTGAAAAGAATCCTTGGAACGGGTCCCTACTGCACGTCTGCGCCTGTGTCTCCGTTGTGCCGTATCCTGGACGGGCGCAGCACGACGTTCATCTGTAAAAAAGAGAGCAACTAAGTTGAAAAAGGGGCGTGCCGAAAAGTTATATGAAATAAACAAAGTGTAAAGTAAAATATGGAAAATTGAGCTTTATTGTCTCTTATTTTATACGTGTGAAGCCCCTAGTGCAGGGGTATATGGCCACTAAGCCTTTATCAACGATACTTTTGTGCCGGACTCGTCTATCCGTGTCCGTGGTCTTAATGACCTGTTCCGATGTTCTGGCTGGTGAAGCCATTGTATTGTGGGGCTGTTAAAGCGGCCGCACAATCCTCCGCTTGGGGGAGGCGCCCTTACTTCTTCCCCGTTAAGGAGCTGATGCCGTGTGGACCGGGCATCTTAAGCGTAAGAGATGCATAATGCGGTATTGCGTTAAAGCAGGCGAAAGCTTCGCGTCCCAGCAGTGCTTGATAGCGACTTGAGAATGGGACGATGTGGAAAGTCAACTTTTCGTGACGGAAGTTATCGGCAGAGCCGAAAATAACCTCGAGACGGAGAAAACCCATGCAATGGGTGTCCGGACCTGGCGTTACTCCTTGAAAGGAGGTTTTGCTGTGGCGAATTCTTTTTGGGTCGATCCCCATGTGGCGGATTGAGTCCTGATATATCAGGTTGAGTCCGCTGCCACCGTCCATAAGGACATTTGAAAACTGGAGTCCGCCAATTATTGGATCGAGTACGAGGGCAGTCCAGCCTGGGTTCCTGATACTTCTAGAATAATCTAGATGATCGAAGATGATTGGTTTTGACAACCAGTGGCGGGATTCCTTTGGGATAGACCGTGGGGCGCGTACCTTTACGGGCGCCGCACGTTTTGTTATGTGGAGTAAGTTTACTGTTTTTACTTCTTGTGGGAAATTCTTTTGTTTCCCGGTACTCTGCTTTTGGAGTTCGTCCTCGTCTTCGCTTGGTGTGTCGAGCCCCTTGTGTTCGGCGTTGAGTCTGCCGGATTGTTTAAAAACCCAACAATCTCTATGGGTATGGTTAGCAGGCTTTCCGGGAGTACTGTGTATTTGACATATCCTATCCAGGATTTTGTTTAGGTTGTATAGGTCGTCCCTGTTATCTTGGAGGGGCGGCTTTTTCTGATTCGGTCGTGAGCTTTTGAATCCGGCATTGATTGCCGTGCTCTTCAGACTTTTTTCCTTAGTCCGGCGACGGTCCTTATTGCGTCGCGGTTTTCCGTTTCCATCCCTAGTTTCGGATGTACTTGGGTCGCTGGTGCTACATCTTGCCAACCAGCTATCCTCTCCTGCGCAAAAGCGGGTCATGATGCTTGTTAGTGCGGCCATTGTTCTTGGCTTTTCTTGGCCGAGGTGTCTGGCGAGCCATTCGTCTCAGACATTATGCCTGAAAGCTGCTAAGGCTTCAGCGTCCGGTCAGTCGACTATCTGATTCTTTTTAGTAAGAAATCTATTCCAGAATTGCCGAGCTGACTCTCCGGGCTGTTGAGTTATGTGACTAAGATCGTCTGCATCCGGAGGGCGGACATAGGTCCCTTGAAAATTTGCTCGGAAAGCGTCCTCGAGCTCTTCCCAACTTCCGATTGTGTTTTCAGGAAGGCTTTTAAGCCAATGCCGGGCTGGCCCTTTAAGCTTGAGGGGTAACTATTTTATGGCGTGGAGGTCATCTCCTCGAGCCATATGTATGTGGAGGATATAATCCTCGATCCAGACTCCAGGGTCTGTTGTTCCATCATATGCCTCTATGTTTACGGGTTTGAATCCCGCTGGAAATTCATAATCCAGGACCTCATCAGTGAAACATAGGGGGTGTGCGGCACCCCTGTATTTGGGTGTGCCGTATTCTGATAATGGCTTTATTGCATTGCTTACGAGAGCTTGCTTTCTTGGCCCATAAATGGACCTGGCTGGGCCATGATGCGAATCCTTAAGTGGGTCGCATACCGGCTTAAGTGCGGCGCTGCTTGCCGCTTTAAGCTGGCCCTGGGGTCGTCTATCCGACCGTGTGGCTTTCTTACTTTTTGAATGCGAGGGCTCTAAGGCCTCCTCGTCGAATTCAGGCAGTAGTTTTCTCCTCGGATAGCTTTTAGTGCGGCGACTGCCGCCGTATTTGTCTGCGGTATTGATTACTTTACTCCATCTGATCCTGAGTGCATCTTCCGCAGTCTTTAGCTTCCGCTTCTGCTTTTTCAGGCTGTGTGCGGTTGCAACGAGCCGTTTGTGGAGGTTCTTCTGCTTTGTGGGCTTATCCGGCGTAGGGTCGTCCGGAATGCCATTTTCGCCGGGGGAGGAATGTTCGGTTTCTCTATCCGGGTTGTCTTGTTGGGACGGTTGCTCTGAGGCATGCTCGTCGTCTACCGGCTCATCCTGCTCTATGGCTGGGTCTTTATCGAGGCGGGGCTTAGGTCGGCGTTTACGCCGACGCTTTGATTGTTTTTCGAGAGATCGATCCCCCTCCCCGTTTTCCTCGTTGTTGCTTCTTTTAGGGGTATCCACCATGTACACATCATGAGATGAGGTGGCTGTCCAATGCCCTATAGGTGTTGGTTCTTGGTTGTCTTGTGCATCGTCGTCCATACCATCAATGTCTTCGGAGTCGAAGTCGAGCATGTCGGTTAAGTCATCGACAGTGGCTACGAAGTGGGTGGTGGGTGGGTTTTTAATTTCTTCATCGTCCGTATCCCAACCTTGCTGACCGTAGTCCGGCCAGGGCTCTCCTGATAAAGAGAGAGACTTTCGAGAATTCAGGATGTCGCCGAAGGGCGAGTGCTGAAAGATGCCCGCGGCGGTGAACTCCATTATCGGCGCCCAATCGGATTCGATCGACGGGGGGGGGGGGGGCACGGAGTTCGGAGAGGAATCCGGCTCTCGGAGTCACGGGCCATGCGGAGTGCGGGGCTGGAGTTCGGCTCGATCGCCTCTGAGATCGCAGCCCCTGAGGCAGCGTCCAACCGCTGATCCTCGATTGGCGCAGTGGGCTCCGAATCAATGGTCGGAACCGATGCGTGTGCGGCCTCCAAGGCGCTGTTCGGCGGCAGAGCTATATCATGCCCATCGAGACAGTGCGGCACGCTTGGCTGTGGCTCGAATCCGTCGAAGATCAAGTCCCCGCGGATGTCAGCCGTGTAGTTTAGGCTTCCAAACCTGACCTGATGGCCAGGGGCGTAACTTTCGATCTGCTCAAGGTGACCAAGCGAGTTGGCCCGCAGTGCGAAGCCGCCGAAGACGAAGATCTGTCCGGGAAGAAAAGTCTCATCCTGGACTGCATCGTGGTTGATGATCGAAGAAGCCATCGGGCCTGAAAGCGACGACATAGAGGAACTCTCAATGAAAGCACCAATGTCGGTGTCAAAACCGGCGGATCTCGGGTAGGGGGTCCCGAACTGTGCGTCTAGGCTGGATGGTAACAGGAGACAAGGGACACAATGTTTTACCCAGGTTCGGGCCCTCTTGATGGAGGTAAAACCCTACGTCCTGCTTGATTAATATTGATGATATGGGTAGTACAAGAGTAGATCTACCACGAGATCAAGGAGGCTAAACCCTAAAAGCTAGCCTATGGTATGATTGTTGTATGATGAAGTTGTCCTACGGACTAAAACTCTCCAGTTTATATAGACACCGGAGAGGGTTAGGGTTACACAAAGTCGGTTACAATGGTAGGAGATCTTGAATATCTGCATCGCCAAGCTTGCCTTCCACGCCAAGGAAAGTCCCATCCGGACACGGGACGGAGTCTTCAATCTTGTATCTTCATAGTCCTGGAGTTCGGCTGAAGGTATAGTCCGGCTACCCGAACACCCCCTAATCCAGGACTCCCTCACTCTACCTCGCCGTAATCGCTCGCCGGAGTAATCCCGTTCTCGGCAACCGCCTCGGGCTGGGAGGCCCCGAGCTCGTCCTCAACCCAGCACCTCCCCTCCTCGCCTCAGAACCTCGCCACGCTCATCAAAGGGCCTCGGGAGAGCCTTCTTCCCCGACTCCGGCCGCCCCGATCCGCTTCGGGCTACGGCAAGATTCTCTCGGCCCTCCTCGGTGGGATCCATCACCGCCCGAACCACCGTCCATCAGAGTGGAGGCCGTCATAGACATGGTGCTCGCTGACGACCAACTCCACCACCCACAGACACGGGAGAGCTCCGTGACTCCATAGATACCGAAGGAGGTGACGGAGCCGCCAACTTCGCCGAGCTAGACTCCGACTACTCTGAACCAGGCAAGCATGTTTGAACCTTTGATATGATGAGTGTTTTGCATGTTTGCTTCAGTAGTTTTCTCATGGCATGTTTATATAAGCAATTGTGAATGTTATATTGCATGCAAGGCAAGCTACAAGTGAACTTCGAAATTTGATGTGTTCATATGATGGTGATATAACCTGATCATGTGGTAGCATGATAGGTGGTAAGCTGGTATTGCTGAAGCATGCCAGTCTTATGCCAACCGTTTAACTCCAGTATTAACGTGGATCAAGTCATGTCCCGTTCGTCCCCTTTTCGTGCTGCCACATGTCTTCTGCAAAGAATGCGGTCTAGTCAGTTGCAAACCTCTTTCCTTGTACACACCAAATAGAGGGGTCGTGATGAGGGTTCCATGGCCCTAGATTAAAGCCCGTCATCCGGTCAGGGGGCATGGGTGTTTCCGGTTGGGACCGAGAGGGGGGCACCCCTTAGAGCGCGCGAATATAAATTTGATCCCATGCTATTGGAGGTTGTAGCCTCCCCATCATAGAGTTTTTCCTGAACGTTGCCTAGGGTGATTCCTGGCAGCGGAATGTGGAATGGGTGTGTACTGGTTAGATGTGTTTCTTCTAAAATACCGTAAACGGAAGTAGTCCTTTGTGACTATGAAATCCGTTGGCTGTGGGTAAAGAGTACAAACTCTGCAGAGTCAAAACCAGTCGAGTAACCATATCCGTGGTCAAGGACTTTGATCAACATAGTAGTGTCAGTCCAGTATCAGTCTTAGTGTCAGTCTCAATGACAGTGTCCGGAGAATAAGCATGAATGGTAAACCCGGCTGAATGTTATTCCTATGGATGGACTAACCAGTTTATTTTTATGTACCGAGTATCCCTTGGGATGGTGTTACTTTCATGAGCTACTTGAATCTGAATGACGAAATAGAAGCCCTTTATGTGATGTCGCTCAGACGTCCGACTGTGGCATTCTTGTTATTTACTTTTGATATAAGCCCTTTATGTGATGTCGCTCAAATGTACGACTGTGGCATTCTTGTTATTTACCTCTGATATAAGCCCTTTATGTGATGTCTCCCAAACGTCCGACTGTGGCATTCTTTTTATTTACCTCTGATATAAGCCCTTTATGTGATGTCGCTCAGACGTCCGACTATGGCATCCTTGTTATTTACTTTCACTATAAGCCCTTTTTGAGATGTCGCTTAGACGTCCGACTGTGGCACGCACTGTCATTTACGATTCAATATAAGCCCTTTATGTGGTGTCGCCCTGACGCCCGACTGCGGCATGTTAATTTATTTTTCCTTTCGAGGCGTCGCTTCAGACACCCGATCGGTCTTTCATTTGTCGTGCAGTGCAAATTTATTACCTGAGTGTGCATTACTAATCTGCTCATGTGCATCATGTTTGCATTTGTTATATCTTATGTCCAGACTGTCTTGTGAGTACATTCAAAGTACTCACCTGGCTTGTTGATTTGGCCAGATGTTGACGAAGGCGATCTTATGGATGAAGAGTACGATAGCGAGTCCGACGCCTAGAGGAGTCCCAATCAGTCCCGTGCGATCCTGGAGTTGGTCACTTGTATTATATACGCTTCCGCTACCCTAATAAAATCATCAAGCCTCACTCCGGCGCTTGATGAGCTGTAAGATTTTGGAGTCATGTCACCCACTTCACTGTGACGTATCCACCACCACTTTTATTACGAGTCAGTAGTTGTGCCACCATACCCCTTTGTGTCATATCTGCCTTTATGTATAATATCGGCGTGCTTGTAATAAAATTGTTGAGCAGCCTCAGCTCAACCTTGTATAATATTTAGTACTCCTGGATTTCTGTATCAAGGATTTGTCTACCAGTAAGGAGGATTCCTCTATACTGGTCTGATATAATGGTCGGTTTTTCAATAAATGTTTTATTGGAAAAACGGTCCTGACACTCCAATCACAAGATCAATTGACTAGAAGCAAGACCTATGGAGGCGATGAGCGTGAGCATCAGCCGGCTGTGCCAGATGGTCCACGATGCTGGCCTGCGGCCCGGCACCAATGAACGTCTCCAGGTCGTGCTTGAGGCCACCAAGGCGAGAGGCTGCTTGGACGACAACTTTGTCTCCTTGTTTGACGAGGTCCTCGTCGGCTTCCTCGACAAGTTCACCATCGTCAAGAAGCTCGCGGATGACCTTGACGTACGCCTCTAGCCCATGCGCCAGGCTCTGCGATGCCCACCACCCTCAATGGCCTCTATGGTGACAACCTCTTTGACGAACTGGTGGCCCTGCGACTGCCCGTCGTCGTGCTGGAGAATGTCCACCTCGAGGTCGCGCTCGCCCATAGCGCCTGGCGCAGCAAGACAACATCGACATAATCACTCATGTCTACGCGCAAATTGTCCACAAGGACTACTACGTGCAAGAGGAGGACGATAGGACCCTTGCCTTCTTGGACCACAGGGCAACCTTGGACGGCATTGTTCAGAAGCACATTGAGCTCGCTGCCAATGCCGCTGCTCCTCACACGTCGGTTGGTGGCCCGGTGCACTAGGGTGTGAGGATGTCATTGATGGATCTGTATGTATCTTTATCTTCCGTCAAATCCATGTAGTACCATATGGTTCTACTAGTAATTATCTTACCTTTCGCATCAACTTCATAATTTTCATACGTACTCCATGCATGAACCGCGCCAGAACCAAACTTCTCATTACTCTAGATAAAATACTTATTTCTATCTATCAGTCGCGCCATGGAGCAGAACCAAGTTTTACAAGTTACAAGTTTAGAAGGAAAAGCCTGCTGTGTTCGCGTTGCACCCCCACACGGTTGGTCCGGCACGCCGCTCAAGGGGGAATGTGTGCTGTGTTGCATTTTCACTTACAAGTGGGACCGCGGTTGAGCAAACCGACTATTGGCAAACCCACACCTCGCCCACCGCGTGATGGCTGAGAAAACAGGAGGGAGAAGAGATGGCTATAGCATGGACTCCAAGAAAATTGGTGTTAGATGGGACTCGTGTGGGTGGCTTGTGCCGTACCGCTTGATGTGAATGCTAGTTATGTCCCATGCCACCCCACTATATTGAGGTGTTGGTTATGTAGAGAGAACACATTATTTCCCCAGGAGTACGGTACACCACTAGTACTAGTCACATTGTCGTGAATTTTCCTGGAGTCCGTGCTCAGCCCTCATCTCTCTCTTCTCAGAAAGCCAGCAGATGTGCGGAGCCCATTGTCTGTTTGCTCACATGCGGTCCCACATGTCAGTGAAAACGCAAGAGGACCCACTGAACCTGCACATCTTTCACCTTGATGTGCTGGTGATGAAAAACAAATCCAATAAATATCTTCGGTGGCCGCTTTTGGAGTTACTCAAGAGTAAGATTATATTTATAGTTGAACCCAAGACGCACATCATGTGGCTTCAACTAGCACTCCATTTTCTTACATGACACGACCTGGATGCTGGATGAGTCACGTGTTGGCAAAAGGAGGAAGAACTTGACCAAATCTTCTCCACATTTAGACCAGAGGAGTAGGAAACACGACAAGCCATGTTCCTACATCATACTATGCACAAGTGCACCTCACGCAGTCACACTATCGCCATATTTCTCGGCCTCTGTGCGATACCTAGCTCTTGTTGATCTAACTAGAACTAACTATTGTGCTAGTATACGAGAGTGGATTTTTGGAACCCGGGTGTATTGGAGGACTTTATTTTAAATACTTTGAAAATCACATTTAAGGTTTCAAAAAATTCCAAAAAAAATTCTGCATGATCATATGAATGTATATTACACATGTGTAAAGTTTGGTGATGAAATAAGTAAATATGCAACCTATACAAAAATAACAAAAATAGTGATTTTCAAATAGTGAATAAAACATGCATTGTTCATCTTTCCAAAATCATGATTTTGTCATTTTTGTGTAACTCACATGGTTACTTATTTCAGCATCAAAATTTACACATGTGTAACATACATTCATATAAACATGTTGATTTGTTTTCGGAATTTTTTGAAACTTCAAAATAGCATTTTGGCACAGTTCAAAAAATAGGGCTCCAATGCACCCGGGTTCCAAAGTGACTTTTTGGCTAGTATACTCCAATATTAGGTCGGTTCTATGTGATGTGGCAACTTCATATAACCGGATGCTGGCTATACTACTACGGTACTCACACTCCAAGAAGCGAGGCGAAAACCATTCATAAATTGAGTTTATGAAATGCATATGCAAATGTACCATTCATTACATACAACAAGTCATCAACACACAACGACAATGAGGATACATGTTGGATTACAGATTAGTTCCAACAAAACATTCTAGTAAATACTAAAGTTTTCATCACACAACAAATAACAAGCAATGAAATGAACTTAAGCTCAACCAATCGTCGGTGTTGGAAACGCTTGCTTTGAACCATAGGTAAGCCTCTGGGTAGGGCCAGCTATTGTCAATCTCGAGACCAACACATGACTGATCATCCAGGCTGAAGCGGCCTGTATCAGGACGCATATTGTGATAGCCATGGTAGGGAACCATAGAAATGTCCGAGGTATAGATACAGTTGCTTCTCATAAATGGTAGTCACATTGTGCCAATAGCAGTTGGATCGCCTTTCACCACCAGTGGATAGTTTAGTCCAAGGAAGAGCGAGTTTTCTCAGAGACTAACAATACTGAACCAGGGAGAAGTGCTGGCACTAGCACACTAGTATCCATCCCGAATACCCTGCAACGGAAGTTGGAATAGGTCCGGAGAGTGTGACCACGGGAGACAACAACTGCTTCCTTAGTAACATCAATAGTGCCCTGTATACAGACAAGAAGAGGTGATCCATCGGAATAAGCTGCCAGGCGCCACTATGTATATAGCTCCTGCTCGTCCTCATGCTTGTGATCATCACCAGCATCATCTCCCCCTTACTTATAAAAAATTTCATGTATAGGTGGTGGAATGTTCAAAGGACCTTGGAAACACAAGAAGGTTAATTAGTAAAGGGAAACTAGCTAACCCGCATGCATGTGGATGAAACAATTATAATTACGGTGGAAGACAAACGTACCAAAAGCATCAGGATTCCATGCAAAAACAGTGCCACGAGTGGTGGCAACAACACACAAGACGCGTGTATTGAATTGCATCACAGTACTCATCCATGTACGGAAATTGATTTTGAGGAATATCCATCGAGGCGTGGAAGTAAGGACGACAACAAGCTTGTTGAAGATAGCAACAACTTCATAGTACGTGTAATCCCAAGAGCGGTTGGGAACTCGAAAAATTGCTATCTTCCATAGACGACAGTCACCATGATCGTATTTGAACGTACGTAGATCATCTATGTGCTCAACCTCAGGAAACTCTAAGATTTTTGGAAGTGGAACCCGGTGACGAGTGCACACATTAACAAGTTTCCACTCGCAGTTATACCCAATATAAACAACCCAATCTCCATTTGCGCCTCCCAGGCCTTACCCTTAAGCGATGGCATCTTAACATCACACGTATCATTGTCAAGCGGCATCAACTTGCACAAGGCAAGGCTTCCGTTGTTCGCGCTCCAGCTAGCGGGGTCATGGCGAAGAAGATAGGGGAGATCAAACCTCTCCTGGACCCTTGGGTTCTTTGTAATGATGTTATTAGTTGAGTCGAGAATGGTCTTGAACGAACCTGCCATGCTAGCCGAGGTGATGACGTCACACCGATCAATGAGTTCCTCCACCACACCATCTTTCAGATCGGGGCAAGAATAACGGGATCATTTCCGGCCTGTTCCCTCCATGGAGAAGACGATCGAACAATGGCAGAAGGAAGGGTGAAGGCAAATGGAGGAGGAAGGAAGAGCGTGGGACATCAGTTCCAAATCGAGAGGGAAAGGCGAAGAGGCGGCGGACGGTTGCCATGGTACACGAAGAGGCTAGTGGGGAGCGGACGGTTGGCACAGCGGTCAGACACTGACAACAAGGCCGTCCTGTCAGACCTAGCGCCCGCACGGGATGGCCTATGTCCCCCACACGAGCAAAGCCACTTTGCACCCCCCACATGGTTCGTCCACCACGCCTCTAGGGAAACGCGTGATGTCTTGCATCTTCACTTAGGCCAACTCCAGCGTGTGCAGCTCAGACACGTGCTTGCCCATCCCCCTTTACCTCGAGGCCCCCGTGCTACCCAACCACGGCTACCTGTTTTGCGCATCCGGCGGCTAGATTTGGAGCGGATCCGGTCGGGCTTGAGCTCGCCCAGCTGTGGGAGGCCGCGCCGCGCCATGGACTGGATGGGCATCGGGCTGGAAGGCCCCGGCAAGGCCACAAGGCCGCATGCAGGTACTGACTCCTCCTCTAGCCGCTCGGATCTACACCGTCAGCAGTCCGCCCGTAGATACATGAATGGCGGTCGGCTGGGCTCGGTGTTGGCCCAAAATCTCATCGGCACACCATTGCCACTCATTACGTGTGACGACTGCCCAAAGAAGGTCTTGTGCCACGTGTCTACAACACCGGAACATCCCGGATGGGTGTTCATCAAGTGCTCAACTGATGGGGTATGTGCTACTTTAGCTTCGGTTGTGCTCTTGGATTTGACTAGTTGTGCCAACTTAAAGTTTTATTGTGTAGAATGGATGCAAATTTTGATATTGGGAAGAAGAGTACATCGATATATTGATAGAGTGCAATTTAGAAGATGTTCATGCACTTTTAGCTAGCATAGAGGCTAGAGATGAGACTAGTGCACTTGTTGATAGAATAGAGGTTAGACATGAGACTAGATGCAAGGAAGCAACGTCTACTTCTTTACATTTGAAGAAGAAAGAAGCACTCAAGACCGAGCCTCCGAAGATCAACAATCAATGCATCGAGAAGGCACTAATCCAACTTACAGGAGCAGTTATGGAAGTTGGGTATCTTCTAAAATGTATTCTTGTGGTTCTTGTTTTCTTTGGTCTTGCTTTTCTAGTCAAAATTTGGTGATGTATTTCCATGTACCAATAATCAATGATGAAAAAAAGATATGTGTTTGCAAAGAAAAATGTACGCGGACGGGATGCGGTCGGGATGCGTCCGCACTTTGGGCTCATGGCCACCGCATCCGATAAATGGCCCGGACACGACCCCATTGCCTTATCCAAATGGACAGAACCCTGGCAAAATGGATGCCCGTTTGGGGTTGTGCGCTGGTGTTGGCCTTACAAGTGGGACCGCAGTTGAGGAAAGGGACTATTGGCAAACCCCCACCTCGCCCATCGCGCGATGGCTGAGTTAGAGAAACGAGGAGGTTGAAGAGATAGTTGTAGCACATACTCCAAGAAATATGGTGTCAGATGGAAATCGTGTTGGTGGCGTGTGCCATACTCCTAGACGTGAATGCTTGTTCTGGCCCACGCCACCCTACTATATATAGAGGATTTGAGGTGTTGGTTACGTACAACGAACACATTAACATATGGCCCACCTCACACTGTGACCCAATTTCCTAGAGTCTGTGCTAGGTTAAAAAGTGTTCTTTGTGAGGGTGGATGGCTGGTCTCAAGTTTAAAACTTGTTTTATTACATATGCGTAGACGTAGAGATAGTACAACAATTTTTAAAGTTTGAACCCAAACATCAGAATGCAATTTCTACAATTGATTCGACTCATCCGAGGACCTAGGATGATGGGATTCGCAGCTACAGTAAAAACACCCGCCCGACACGCGAAGCATGTGAAGCTAGTACAAATAGTAGTAGTACTCCACTATTGTTGATTGGACTCATCTGATAATCTGTTGCAATGCACGTACAATTATATATTTGGAAAATATGGTTTTGCCTCGTCGCAGCACCCACTCTAAGAAGCGACTCGAAAGTCATTCATAAATTTAGTATGTTTATCATAGGCATATCATTTAGCATTACATACAAAAGGTCATCAACCCACAACGACAACAAGGATACATTATAAATACTAAAGTTTCCATCACACAACAAATAACAAGCAATGAAATGAACTTCAACTCAACCAATCCTCAGCGTTTGAAACGCTTGCTTTGAACCAGAAGTGATTCTCTGGGAAAGGCCAGCTATTTTCAATCTCGAGACCAACGCAGGACTGATCATCCAGGCTGAAGCGGCCTATATCATGACACATATTGTGATAACCATGGTAGGGAACCATATCAATGTCTGAGTTCTAGATACAGTTGCTTCTCATAAATGATAGTAATGTTGTGTCAACACCAGCTCGATCGCTGATACGTCTCCGTTGTATCTACTTTTCCAAACACGTTTTCCCTCGTTTTGGACTCTAACTTGCATCATTTGAATGGAACTAACCTGTTCTGACGCTGTTTTTAGCAGAATTACCATGGTGTTATTTATGTGCTGAAACAAACGTTCTCGGAATGACCTGAAACTTTACGGAGCAACTTTTTGGAAAATATAAAAAATACCTGCAAAAGATGAAGGCCAGGGGGGCCACCACCTGTCCACAAGGGTGGGGGCGCGCCTGCCCACATAGGGCGCGCCCCCTACCTCGTGGGACCACTGATGCCTCTCCGACTCCAACTCCAACTCCATATATTGTGTTTCGGGGAGAAAAAATCAGAGGGAAGAATTCATTCGTTTTACGATACGGAGCCGCTGCCAAGCCCTAAAACCTCTCGGGAGGACTGATCTGGAGTCCGTTCGGGGCTCCGGAGAGGGGAATCCATCGCCATCATCATCATCAACCATCCTCCATCACCAATTTCATGATGCTCACCGCTGTGCGTGAGTAATTCCATCGTAGGCTTGCTGGACGGTGATGGGTTGGATGAGATTCACCATGTAATCGAGTTAGTTTTGTTAGGGCTTGATCCCTAGTATCCACTATGTTCTGAGATTGATGTTGCTATGACTTTCCTATGCTTAATGCTTGTCACTCGGGCCCGAGTGCCATGATTTTAGATCTGAACCTATTATGTTTTCATCAATATATGAGTGTTCTTAATCCTATCTTGCAAGTCTATAGTCACCTATTATGTGTTATGATCCGTTAACCCCGAAGTGACTATAATCGGGATACTTACCGGTGATGACCGTAGTTTGAGGAGTTCATGTATTCACTATGTGTTAATGCTTTGTTCCGGTTCTCTATTAAAAGGAGGCCTTAATATCCCTTAGTTTCCGTAAGGACCCCGCTGCCACGGGAGGGTAGGACAAAAGATGTCATGCAAGTTCTTTTCCATAAGCACGTATGACTATGTTCGGAATACATGCCTACATTATATCAACGAACTGGAGCTAGTTCTGTGTCACCCTAGGTTATGACTGTTACATGATGAACCGCATCCGGCATAATTCTCCATCACCGATCCATTGCCTACGAGCTTTCCATATATTGTTCTTCGCTTATTTACTTTTCGGTTGCTATTGCTATCATCACTACAAAATACCAAAAACACTACTTTTACTATTGTTACCTTTTGTTACCGTTACCACTACTATCATATTACTTTCCTACTAAATACTTTGTTGCAGATACTAAGTCCCAGGTGTGGTTGAATTGACAACTCAGCTGCTAATACTTGAGAGTATTCTTTGGCTCCCCTTGTGTCGAATCAATAAATTTGGGTTGAATACTCTACCCTCGAAAACTGTTGCGATCCCCTATACTTGTGGGTTATCAAGACCATTTTCTGGCGCCGTTGCCGGGGAGCATAGCTCTATTCTTTGAGTCACTTGGGATTTATATCTAATTATCATTATGAAGAACTTGAAAGATCCAAGAACCAAGATTTATCCCTCAACTACGAGGGGAGGTAAGGAACTGCCATCTAGCTCTGCACGTGATTCACCTTCTATTTTGGGTAAGCTTGCGACACCTATATCTGTTTCTGCTATTCGTTCTGATATGTCGGATGTTATTGATGATGCCACTTCTGCGATGCATGATACTTATGATGAAACTACTTCCATGCTTGATACTACTGTGCCACTTGGTAAATTTCTTGATGAACAAATTGCTAGGGCTAGAGAGATTGAAAATATTGAACCTGATAATACTGATGAAAGTGATGATGAAGAATCACTTGTTATTCCTGAGGGTTATGTTTTTGATCAAGAAGCTTCTTTAGCTATTTTAGCTTGCAAGGATAGAAACAAACTTAAGAGGTTATTAGCTAAATGGAATAAGCAATCTCTAAATGCTAGAATGAAACCTGACCCTGCTTTTGCTACTTCACCTATCTGTGTTACCGATAAGGATTATGAATTCTCTGTTGATCCTGATATAATTACTTTGGTTGAATCTGACCCTTTCCATGGCTATGAATCTGAAACTGTTGTGGCACATCTTACTAAATTAAATGATATAGCTACCCTGTTTACTAAAGATGAGAGAACTCGCTACTTTTATATCCTTAAAATATTTCCGTTCTCATTAAAGGGTGATGCTAAGATATGGTTTAATTACCTTGATCCTGGTTGTGTGCGTAGTCCCCAGGATATGATTTATTACTTCTCTGCTAAATATTTCCCTGCTCATAAGAAACAAGCTGCTTTAAGGGATATATATAATTTTGTGCAGATTGAAGAAGAGAATCTCCCACAAGCTTGGGGGAGGCTTCTCCAATTACTTAATGCTTTGCCTAGTCATCCTCTTAAGAAAAATGAAATACTTGATATCTTTTATAATGGACTAACTGATGCCTCCAGAGATTACCTGGATAGTTGTGCTGGTTCAGTTTTCAGGGAAAGAACACCGGATGAAGCTGAAATTCTATTGAACAATATGTTGACAAATGAAAATAATTGGACACCTCCGGAGCCAATTCATGAGCCTATTCCTAAACCAACTCCGAAGAAGAGAGGTATTCTATTTCACAGTCCTGAAGATATGCGAGAGGCAAAGAAATCTATGAAAAGCTGAAGATGTTAAGAATTTACCTCCTATTGAAGAAATACACGGTCTTAATTTATCGCCTGTTGAAGAAACATATGATCTTAATCCTTTACCTATTGACGAAACTCATGGTCTTGATAACCCGACACGGGTAGTAAAGGTAAATTCTCTCTACATATATGATAAAGCTGTAATCCCATTTACTAAGTTTTCTAGCCCATGCTTAGATGAGTTTGATAAATTTATGGATAAGCAAGAAGATTTTAATGCTTATTTTGGTAGACAATTGAAATACAATTCAAATATGCTAGAACATGGGTGATTATATGGCTAATGTCAAAGGTGAACTTAAACTTATTAGTAAACATGCTTCTATGGTTACCACTCAAGTAGAACAAGTACTTAAAGCTCAAAATGATTTGCTCAATGAATTGAATAGTAAGGATAATGATAATGTTGTTAGAGTTATGACTAGAGGTGGTAAAATGACTCAGGAACCTTTGTATCCTTAAGGCCATCCTAAGAGAATTGAGCAAGATTCTCAGAGAAATAATATAGATGCACCTAGTCCTTCTAAAAGGAAGAAAAAGAAAAATGATAGGACTTTGCATGCTTCTAGTGAACCTATTACTGAAACACCCGACAATCCAAATGATATTTCTATTTCTGATGCTGAAACACAATCTGGTAATGAACATGAAACTAGTGATAATGTTAATGATAATGTTCATAATGAAGCTCAACCTAGTAATGATAATGATATATAAATTGAACCTGCTGTTGATCTTGATAACCCACAATCAAAGAATCAACGTTATGATAAGAAAGACTTTGTTGCTAGGAAACACGGTAAAGAAAGAGAACCATGGGTTCAGAAACCCATGCCTTTTCCTCCCAAATCATCCAATAAAAAGGATGATGATGATTTTGAGCGCTTTGCTGAAATGATTAGACCTATCTTTTTGCGTATGTGATTAACTGATATGCTTAAAATGAATCCTTATGCTAAGTACATGAAAGAAATTGTTACAAATAAAAGAAAGATACCGGAAGCTCAAATTTCCTCCATGCTTGCTAATTATACTTTTAAGGGTGGAATACCAAAGAAACTTGGAGATCCAGGAGTACCCACTATACCATGCTCTATTAAAAGAAACTATGTTAAAACTGCTTTATGTGATCTTGGAGCCGGTGTTAGTGTTATGCCTCTCTCTTTATATTGTAGACTTGATTTGAATAAGTTGACACCTACTGAAATATCTTTGCAAATGGCTGATAAATCAACTGCTATACCTGTCGGTATTTGTGAGGATGTGCCTGTTGTAGTTGCAAACGTTACTATTTTAACGGACTTTGTTATTCTTGATATTCCTGAGGACGATAGTATGTCTATTATTCTTGGAAGACCCTTTTTGAATACTGCAGGGGCTGTTATTGATTGCACTAAAGGCAACGTCACTTTTCATGTTAATGGTAATGAGCATACGGTACACTTTCCGAGGAAACAACCTCAAGTCCACAGTATCAATTCTATTGGAAAAATTCCATCGATTATATTTGGAGGTTTTGAATTTCCTCTTCCTACTGTCAAGAAGAAATATGATATTCTTATTATTGGGGACGTGCATATCCCCGTTGAGGTAACATAGTGTAATTAAAAATTTCTCCGGTTCCATGTTATTCAGAATGAGTTCGTTAACAAGACTTGATCAACCTTGTTAGTGGATTCCTTTTGATGAGCATGAGATGGATGAAACTATAAAGCACAACCTTCTGTACCCCACTTTTACTTTCTGTTATTTATATTAAATAAAGCAAAAATAAATATTTTTCTGTCTGTTATCTGATTGTCCGTGCAATATAAAAATACCCCGAAAATAAAAGTTATCCAAATGCCCTGAAATTTAAATATGATTTTTTCTATAATAATTGAGAATATTTGGCACTGAGAACACAGCAGGGGGTCAACCACCTGCCCACGAGGGTGGAGGGCGCACCCTACCCCCCTGGGCGCGCCCCCTGCCTCGTGGGCCCACGGTGGCCCTACTACACTTATCCTTTCACCCACACACTCCTTCTTCCTCCCCCAAACACGAATAACCAGCTCAAACCCGAGCCTAAGCTCGTTTTGCTACCATTTTCGATCTCCTTGCTCAAAGGACCTCTCACAAAACTGCTTGGGGAGATTGTTCCTTGGTATGTGACTCCTCCATTGTTCCAATTAGTTTTTGTTCTAGTGCTTTATTCATTGCAAATTTTTGCTGCTTAGGTGACCCTGTTCTTGAGCTTGCATGTCAAATTTATATGGTCAAAAGTAGTTTTGATGCATGATATAGGCTCTAGGCACTTGTAGGAGTAGTTGCTATCAATATTATTGAGCTTGGTTTACTTTTATTTTGAAGTTACTAAATTTTTTTAGAATTTTTCATCGGAAGAAAAATGCTTAGGAAAATGTTCCAAGGTGGTTCCTCAAGGAAGCAAGGACCCAGGCTTGCAATGCATGATGCTGATGAAGAGCCACCAAGAGACGCTCTAGTGCGTCCTTGTGAGTGGCCTTCTGAAAATTTTATGGATCGAGCAGGAATTAAAGAAGAATTCAACGCATATTTGTGTAACACCGATCTTGTGAGCTTCGAGGAAGATAAGTGCAGTCAGTATCACAACCTCACCAGTACCTTTGTGAGGAGGTTTGAATTTTCAACTTCACGTAATTCTCCAACTGTCCTGTTTGATCTTTATGAAAATTCTTATACTATGGACTTAGAGGACTTCACCACTGCTTGCAAACTTCCACAATGGGGTAGTATAAGGGATCCTCGCAAATCTAAATTTAGAGATTTTCTTGCTAGTATAACTATGGGAGAATCTAGAGATATAACACAAGCTACCATAGGGAGCATTCACTTTCCAGCTATACATTATTTTGTTCTCTTCATAGGTAGATGCATTAATGGTAAAGATGAGGCATGTCACATGTGTGTCCCTGATCTCAGTATTCTTAGGAGTGCTGTGTTAGGAGATAAATCTTATAATTTGGGAGCTATTGTTGCACGTAGGTTGCATCTTAATATATTTAATGGAGATTTCTTTGGAGGAATTTATGCAACCCGCATAGCTAATTTTCTTCGTATAGCCATACGCAAAGATGATATTGAATTACCTCCTACTTACCTAGACTTTAATGCTATGGTTCACCACTAGTTTGTCGAGAGGAATGAATCACCTCTCCAGTATCGATTAATCTTTGACAGACGCCGTGCTGTCCATATTACTCTCCCTGCTCCTGCCTTCTTCGATCATCAGGAAAAAGGAAGATACATTATTACCAAAGAGGAGGCAGATGAGTACGAGAGGAGAGCGGAGGCCGCTCGTCGCCACGCTGCAGCTCAGCAGGCGATAGCCGTTGCATCGCAGTACGACCCCAGTTGCTATTATCGATACCCGCCAGGCCAGCCATGGCCATAGACCAACTTAGGCCAAAAGCCTAAGTTTGGGGGAGTACGTATTTCCCACCAACATTACATTTATGTTCACACACTCATTGCCAGATGTCGGTGCTCATACTTTTTCATTGTATCATCCATGCTAGTTTAATTTTCCTTTTTATGCCTTTTTCTTGTGTGTTTAATTAACCTTAAGAAAAACCAAAAAAATAAGTTGTAGTTTTTAATTAGTTTAATTTCCATGCTTGTAATAGTAATTAAAAAGAAAACCCAAAAAGATTTCATGTTCTTCTTTTGCTTGTTGGGAGCTCTCCCGTGTAAATAGTTTTATTTCTTTTCTTTTCTTTGGGGGTCGATAGGAGAAGACCATAATTAAATTGTTGAAGTGGCTCTTATATGCATAATTGTTGATCTAACAAAAGAGCCCATATTGGCTTGTCTTCTCCTGTTTATTGCATGCTTGCAGATTCCAGCTTAGTCCAATGCATGTGCACTATTATTATTATTCACATCGTTCGGTCGTGCAAGTGAAAGGCAATTATGACGATATATGATGGACTGACTGAGATTGGAAAAGCTGGTATGAACTCGACCTCTTTTGTTTTTTTAAATATGATTAGTTCATCATTCTTGATTCAGCCTATTATGAATAAACATGTTTGCAATGACAACTAGAGATCATAGTTTCTTGTGCCATGCTTGATTAGCTAGGAGCTTATAATGGTTTACCTTGCATGCCAACATGCTATTAAAATGGTTGTGATGTGGTATGATAGGGTGGTATCCTCCTCTGAATGATTTAAGTGACTTGACTTGGTGCATGTTCACGCATGTAGTTGAAACAAAATCAACATAGCCTTCACGATATTTATGTTCATGGTGGATTATATCCTACTCATGCTTGCATTCGGTGTTGATTAATTTTAATGCATGTTCATGACTGTTGTCGCTCTCTAGCTAGTCGCTTCCCAGTCTTTTGCTAGCCTTCACCTATACTAAGCGGGAATACTGCTTGTGCATCCAATCCCTTAAACCCCAAAGTTATTCCACATGAGTCCACTGTACCTACCTATATACAGTATCTACCTACTGTTCCAAGTAAATTTGTATGTGCCAAACTCTAAACCTTCAAATAAATATCATGTTTTGTATGCTCGAATAGCTCATGTATCAACTAGGGCTGTCCATATCTTCCATGTTAGGCGGGTTATTCTCAAGAGGAGTGGACTCCGCTCCTCACTCACGAGATAAATGGATGGTCACTGGGATGCCCAGTCCCATGCTTTATGCAAACTAAATCAAAATAATTGCAAACAAAACTCCCCCTGGGACTCTTGTTAGTTGGAGGCACTCGTTGTTTCGAGGAAGCCATGGATTGATGCTTGTTGGTGGAAGGGGGAGTATAAACTTTACCATTCTGTTTGGGAACCGCCTATAATGTGTGTAGCATGGAAGATATTGCCATCTCTTGGTTGTTATGTTGACAATGAAAGTATACCGCTCAAAATATTATTCATCTCTATTTCAAAACCAAGCTCTGGCACTTCTACAAATCCCTGCTTCCCTCCGCAAAGGGCCTATCTATTTACTTTTATGTTGAGTCATCATCCTCTTATTAAAAAGCACCAGTTGGAGAGCACTGCTGTCATTTGCATTCATTACTGTTAGTTTACATTGAGTATGACTTGACTGGATCTCTTTTACCATGAATTACAATGTCTAGTCGTTCCTAGTTCTTTAAAGGTGCTCTGCATTTATGTTTTGCGGTCTCAGAAAGGGCTAGCGAGATACCACCTTGTTATATCATATTATGATTGCTTTGAGAAAGTGTTGTCATCCGAGACTTATTATTATTGCTCGCTAGTCGATTATGCCATTGATATGAGTAAACTTGAGACCTATGCGTTATTGTGAATGTGGTTAGTTATAATCTTTGCTGAAAACTTGAATGCTGGCTTTACATATTTACAACAACAAGAGCAAACAGAGTTTGTACATTTTTTCTTTATCACTTTCAGTTTGTCAACTGAATTGCTTGAGGACAAGAAAAGGTTGAAGCTTGGGGGAGTTGATACGTCTCCGTCGCATCTACTTTTCCAAACACTTTTGCCCTTGTTTTGGACTCTAACTTGCATCATTTGAATGGAACTAACCCGGACTGACGTTTTTTTCAGCAGAATTACCAAGGTGTTATTATGTGCAGAAACAAACGTTCTCGGAATGACCTAAAAGTTAACGGAGCAACTTTTTGGAAAATATAAAAAAATACCTGCAAAAGATTAAGGCCAGGGGGGCCACCACCTGTCCACGAGGGTGGGGGGCGCCTGCCCCCCTAGGGCACGCCCCCTACCTCGTGGGCCCCCTGATGCCTCTCCGACTCCAACTCTAACTCCATATATTGTGTTTCGAGGAGAAGAAAAATTAGAGAGAAGAATTCATCGCGTTTTACGATACAGAGCCGCCGCCAAGCCCTAAAACCTCTTGGGAGGGCTGATCTGGAGTCTGTTCGGGGCTCCGGAGAGGGGAATCCGTCGCCATCATCATCATCATCAACCATCCTCCATCACCAATTTCATGATGCTCACCGTCGTGCGTGAGCAATTCCATCGTAGGCTTGCTGGACGGTGATGGATTGGATGGGATCTATCATGTAATTGAGTTAGTTTTATTAGGGTTTGATCCCTAGTATCCACTATGTTCTGAGATTGTTGTTGCTATGACTTTGCTATGCTTAATGCTTGTCGCTAGGGCCCGAGTGCCATGATTTCAGATCTGAACCTATTATGTTTTCATCAATATATGAGTGTTCTTGATCCTATCTTGCAAGTCTATAGTCACCTATTATGTGTTATGATCCGTTAACCCCGAAGTGACAATAATCGGGATACTTACCGGTGATGACCGTAGTTTGAGGAGTTCATGTATTCACTATGTGTTAATTCTTTGTTCCGGTTCTCTATTAAAAGGAGGCCTTAATATCCCTTTGTTTCCATAAGGACCCCGCTGCAACGGGAGGGTAGGACAAAAGATGTCATGCAAGGTCTTTTCCATAAGCACGTATGACTATGTTCGGAATACATGCCTACATTATATCAATGAACTGGAGCTAGTTCTGTGTCACCCTAGGTTATGACTATTACACGATGAACCGCATCCGGTATAATTCTCCATCACCGATCCATTGCCTACGATCTTTCCATATATATATTGTTCTTCGCTTATTTACTTTTCCGTTGCTATTGCTATCATCACTACAAAATACCAAAAACACTACTTTTACTACTGCTACCTTTTGTTACCGTTACCACTACTATCATATTACTTTGCTACTAAATACTTTGCTGCAGATACTAAGTTCCCAGGTGTGGTTGAATTGACAACTCAGCTGCTAATACTTGAGAGTACTCTTTGGCTCCCCTTGTGCCGAATCAATAAATTTGGGTTGAATACTCCACCCTCGAAAACTTTTGCGATCCCCTATACTTGTGGGTTATCAATCGCCTTTCACCATCATTGGATAGTTTTGTCCAAGGAAGAGCGAGTTTCCTCCAAGACTATCAATACTGAACCAGGGAGAAGGTGTTGGTGCTAGCACACTAGTATCCATCCTGAATACCCTGCAACTTATGTTGGAATAGGTCCGGAGAGTGCGACCATGTGAGACAAGACCTGCTTCCTTAGTAACATCAGCAGTGCCTGATGTTGCTTGAAGTTACGTCGGTATTTCCCCAAAGAGGAAGGGCTGATGCAGCACAGTGGCGGTAGGTATTTCCCTCAGATATGAAACCAAGGTTATCAAACCAGTAGGAGAACCCAGGAACACAATGTAAAGATCCCCAGCACACAAATAACAACTACTCGCAACCCGACGTGTTAAAGGGGTTGTCAATCCTTTCGGGTAACGGCGCCTCAAACGATGCATGGATGGGAGAAAGTTGTGATAGATTGAATAAATATATCGCAAATAAAATAAAGTTCAGCAACGTATTTTTGTATTTTTGGTTTAATAGATCTGAAAATAAAAGCAAGAGAAAAACAGATCGCAAAGGCAAATATATGAGAAAGGAGACCCGGGGGCGTAGGTTTCACTAGTGGCTTCTCTCGAGAAAAATAAAAAACAGTGGGTAAACAAATTACTGTTGGGCAATTAATAGAACCTCAAATAATTATGATGATATCTAGGCAATGATCATTACATAGGCATCACGTCCAAGATTAGTAGACCGACTCCTGCCTGCATCTACTACTATTACTCCACACATCGACCTCTATCCAGCATGCATCTAGTGTATTAAGTTCATGGGAAAATGGAGTAATGCAATAAGAATGATGACATGATGTAATCGATATCTGTTTATTTATTGCGGTAGATATAGATCCCATCTTTTCATCCTTAGTAGCGACGATACATATGTGTCGGTTCCCTTTCTGGCACTGAGATCAAGCACCGAAAGATCGAACCCACTACCGGGTACCTCTTCTCATTGCAAGATAAATAGATCAAGTTGGCCAAACAAAACCCAAATATCGAAGAAGAAATACGAGGCTATAAGAGATCATGCATAAAAGATAACAAAGAAACTCAAATACTTTCATGGATATAAAAAGATAGATCTGATCATAAACTCAAAGTTCATCGATCCCAACAAACACACTGCAAAAGAGTTACATCATATGGATCTCCAAGAGACCATTGTATTGAGAATCAAGAGAGAGAGATGAAGCCATCTAGCTACTAACTACAGACCCGAAGGTCTACAAAGAACTACTCACGCATCATCGGACAGGCACCAATGGAAGTGGTGAACCCCTCCGTGACGGTGTCTAGATTGGATCTGGTGGTTCTGGAATCTGCGGTGCCTGTATGAATATCTCGTCGACTCCCCTAGGGTTCTCGGATTTTTGGGGTATTTATAGATCAAAGAGGCGGTCCGGGGGCACCCGAGGTGGGCACAACCCACCAGGGCGCGCCTGGGCCTCCTGGCGTGCCTTGGTAGGTTGTCCCCTCCACGGGACTTCCCCTAGGTGCAACCATGGCCCAACATCTTCCATCTGGTCCATAAAAAATCTCGGTAAAGTTTCATGGCATTTGGACTCCGTTTGATATTGATTTTCTGTGACGTAAAAAACATGGAAAAACAGCAACTGGCACTTGGCACTATGTCAATAGGTTAGTACCAAAAAATGATATAAAATGACTATAAAATGATTATAAAACATCCAAGATTGATAATAAAATAGCATGGAACAATCAAAAATTATAGATACGTTGGAGACGTATCAGCATCCCCAAGCTTAACTCCTACTCGTCCTCGAGTAGGTAAGTGATAAAAACAGAATTTTGGATGTGGAGTGCTATTCATCATGTCATATGATATTCTTTTCTTTATAGCATGAACATTTGGACTTTTATGTGATTCACATCAATAGTCTAGTTTTGACATAATAATTTAGATACTCAAGCATATCAACAAGCAACCATGTCTTTTAAAATATCAACGCTAAAATAAGTTATCCCTAGCTCATCATGCTCAAACATTGACCCATTCATGAAACACACTCAAATATTAACTACACCCAATACTTAAGCATGATAATATTGCCTCCTAGTTGGTGCTTTTGTAAGATAAGATGGAGACTCAAAATAAAAATTGCATAAAGTAAAAGATAGGCCTTTCGTAGAGGGAAGTAGGGATTTGTAGAGGTGCCAAAGCTCAAAGCGAAAGATTTGAGATAAAAACATTTTGGGAGGTGTAGCCATCCCACCAACGAAAACGACTTAGAGTTCCCAATACTTTCCATGCATGGATATATCATAGGCGATTCCCAAACATAAAATAAAGTTTATTCCTTTTTCCACCATAACTTTAACTTTCCATGGCTAGCCGTATCCACGGTTGCCCTCCATACCAACACTTTCCAAGGAATTTATTATTTGACAACATAAATTAAATTCATTTGTTTTTGCATTTCGGGACTGGGCATCCCTAATACCTTTGCCTTACTCTCGTGCAATGACAAGTGAATAAACATTCATCTTGAGAATAACACATCTAGCATGGAAAATATTAGTCACCCCTCACCGCTCCACGAGCGAAACAAACACACAAAAGAGAAGTTTATTTTGAAAATTAGAGATGGCACATGCAAATTTACTTAGAACGACAAAATAATACCGCATATAGGTAGATATAGTGGACTCATGTGGCAAAACTGGTTTAAAGGATTTTGGATGCACAAGTAGAGGTCATACTTAGTGTAAAATGAAGGGTAGCAAAAGATTGGGAAGTGACCAACCAAGAAACGAATAACCTCATAAGCAAGCATTAAGCATAATTAACACCGAATAATGCACCACAAGTAGGATATAATTTCATTGCATGATTATTGACTTTCGTGCATGCATAGGGAATCACAAACCTTAACACCAATATTTTTAGTAAAGCATAATTACTCATCAAGATGACTCACATATCACATCATCATATCTCAAAACTATTACTAAGAATCAAGTTTATTTTGTCCAATGATATTCATGACATTTTTTTCTTTATCCTTCTTGCATATCTATCACTTTGGGACTAATTTTCATGTGTTGCTTTTCATAAGCTCAAACAAATATAAGTGAAGATCATGAGCATAACAAATTTTCTCTCTCACAAAATAATTTAAGTGAAGCAAGAGAGAATTTCTTGAAAATTTTACTAACTCAAATAAATCTAAGTGAAGCAAGAGAGCATTTCTTCAAAAATAACAAAGCACACAGTGTTATAAAAGATATAAGTGAAGCACTAGAGCAAGTCCATTGCTCATAAAAAAATTAAGTGAAGCATAGTGTGTAATTCTAAGAAGTCATGAAATAATTTTGGCTCTCTCAAATAGGTGTGGCCAGCAAGGATTGATGACTTAAAACACAAAATAAAACAAGGAAAGACACATATCATACAAGACGCTCCAAGTAAAACACATATCATGTGACGAATAAAAATATAGTCTCGAGTAAAATACCGATATAGTTGTTGGAAGAAAGCGGGGATGCCACTCGGGGGCATCCCCAAGCTTAGTTGGTTGCTTCTTCTTGGATAATATCTTGGGATGCTGGGGCATCCCCAAGGTTAAGCTCTTCCATCCTTCCTTCATCCATCGTAAGATAACCCAAAACTTGAATACTTCAATCACACAAAACTCAACAAAACCTTCGTGAGATCCGTTAATATAGGAATAATAAATCACTACTGTAAGTATTGTATCATCCGAATTCATATTTTGTTTTTGTATTATATATACTGTATTCCAACCTTTCTATGGCAAATATTCATCAAAGAAAACCATAGAGCCATCAAAATAAGCACACAACACAAAGAAAACAGAATTTGTCAAAACAGAATAGTCTGTAGAAATCTGACTACTTCGAATACTTATATAACTCCAAAAATTCTGAAAAAATTAGGTCAGCCTGAGAAATTTGTATGTTGATCTACTGCAAGTGGAATGGGTATTTTATCGCTCTCTGGTAAAAAATAAAAATTAATTTTGTGAGCGCAAAAGTTTCTATCAGCAAGATCAAACACGTATCACCCAAGAAGATCCTAAAGTCTTTACTTGGCACAAATACTAATTAAAACACAAAAAACAATCATAACAGTAGCATAATTGTGCTAACACACAAAAACAGGAAGCAAAAAGCAAAAATAAATTTTATTCATTGGGTTGCCTCCCAACAAACACTATAGTTTTACGCCCCTACCTAGGCATAAGATTTCAATTATGCTCACATGAAAGATATAAATCGACGCATGAAGAGAGCATCATGTAACATGTGAAAAACACATTTAAGTCTAACATACTTCCTATGCATAGGCATTTTATAAGCAAACAAATTATCAAGACAAGAAATATCTATCATATGCATAGGAGAGAAATAAAACATTGACGATCTCAACATAACGATTGGGAATTTACTAACATGAAAATTTCTACAAGCATATTTTCCTCTCTCATAATAACTACATGTTGGATCATAATCAAAATCAATAATATATCTATCACATAAAATATTCTCTATATGATCCACATGCATGCAAAGTTGACACTCTTCCAAAATAGTGGGATTATCATCAAATAGATTCATGACCTCTCCAAGCCCACTTTTATCAAGAATTTCATAAGATTGAACACTCTCCAAATATGTGGGATTATTTTTACCTAAAGTTCACGCTCTTCCAAACCCACTTTAAATATTATCGCAAGCATATTCATCATGAGATTTAAATAAATTTTCAAGATCATAAGAATCATCACCCCAATCATGATCATTGCAACAAGTAGTGGACATAGCACAATTAGCATCCCCAAGCTTGGGGTTTTGCATATTAATTGCACAATTGACATTAATAGAATTTATAGTAAAACCATTGCAATAATGCTTTTCATTTAAGGAGCTACCATGAATCACTTCATAAATTTCTTCATCACAATTTTCATACTCACGAATCTCAAGCAAAACTTCATAAAGATAATCTAGTGAAATCAATTCACTAGCAATGGGTTCATCATAATTGGATCTCTTGAAAAGATTAACAAGTGGATGAGGCTCCATATCAATTTTTTGTTAGCAAGTGAAGGTGCAAGCAAATAGAAGACACATGGCAAAACAATCAAACATGAGATCTGACGAGAAAACGACGAACAAAAAAAGAGGGAGAATAAAACGACAATTTTTTGTGAAGTGCGGGAGAGGAAAACTAGAGGCAAATGGCAAATAATGTAAATTGCGAGGAGATGAGATTTGTGATTAGAAACCTAGTATATGTTGAAGATCCTCCCCGGCAACGGTGCTAGAAATTCCTTTTGATGTCGCTTGAAGCTACGTCGGTATTTCCTCAAATAGGAAGGGATGATGCAGCACAACAGCGGTAGGTCTTTCCCTTAGATATGAAACCAAGGTTATCGAACCAGTAGGAGAACCAAGCAACACAACGTAAACAACTCCTGCACACAAATAACAACCACTTGCAACCCGACGTGTTAAAAGGGTTGTCAATCCCTTTCGGGTAACGGCGCCTCAAATGGTGCATGGACGGGAGAAAGTTGTGATAGATTGAATAAATAGATCACAAATAAAATAAAATGCAGCAAAGTATTTTTGTATCTTTGGTTTAATAGATCTGAAAATAAAAGCAAGAGAAAAATATATCACAAAGGAAAATATATGAGAAAGAAGACCCGGGGGGCGTAGGTTTCACTAGTGGCTTCTCTCGAGAAAAATAGCAAATGGTGGGTAAACAAATTACTGTTGGGAAATTGATATAACCTCAAATAATTATGAAGATATCCAGGAAATGATCATTACATAGGCATCATGTCCAAGATTAGTAGACCGACTCCTACCTGCATCTACTACTATTACTCCACACATCGACTGCTATCCAGCATGCATCTAGTGTATTAAGTTCATGAAAAAATAGAGTAATGCAATAAGAACGATGACATGATGTAGACGAGATCCGTTTATCTATGGCGGTAGATATAGATCCCATCTTTTTATCCTTAGTAGCAACGATACATACGTGTCGGTTCCCTTTCTGTCACTAGGATCAACCACCGTAAGATCGAACCCACTAGCGGGCACCTCTTCCCATTGCAAGATAAATTGATCAAGTTGGCCAAACAAAACCCAAATATTGGGGAAGAAATACGAGGCTATAAGAGATCATGCATAAAAGAGACCAAAGAAACTCAAATACTTTCATGGATATAAAAAGATAGATCTGATCATAAACTCAAAGTTCATCGATCCCAACAAACACACCGCAAAAGAGTTACATCATATGGATCTCCAAGAGACCATTGTATTGAGAATCAAGAGAGAGAGATGAAGCCATCTAGCTACTAACTACGGCCCCGAAGGTCTACAAAGAACTACTCACGCATCATCGGAGAGGCACCAATGGAAGTGGTGAACCCCTCTATGATGGTGTCTGGATTGGATCTGGTGGTTCTGGACTCTACGGCGCCTGGATGAATATTTCGTCAACTCCCCTAGGGTTATGGGATTTTTGGGGTATTTATAGAGCAAAGAGGCGGTCCGGGGGCACCCGAGGTGGGCACAACCCACCAGGGCACGCCTAGGCCTCCTGGCGCGCCCTGGTGGATTGTCCCCTCCTCGGGACTTCCCCCAGGTGCGACCAGGGCCCAACATCTTCCTTCTGGTCCATAAGAAATCTTAGTAAAGTTTCTTGGCATTTGGACTCTGTTTGATATTGATTTTCTGCAATGTAAAAAGCATGCAAAAAACAGCAACTGGCACTTGGCACTATGTCAATAGGTTAGTACCAAAAATGATATAAAATGACTATAAAATGATTATAAAACATCCAAGATTGGTAATAAAACAACATGGAACAATCAAAAATTATAGATACATTGGAGACATATCAGTGCCTTGTATACAGACAAGAAGAGGTGATCCATCGGAATAAGTTGCCAGGCGCCACTGAGTATATAGGTCCTGCTCGTCCTCATGCTCATGATGATCACCATTGTCATCTCCCCCTTGGTTATAATTTTTTTCAAGTATAGGTGGTGGAATGTTCACATGACCTTGGAAACACAAGAAGGTTTATTCGTAAAGGGAAACTAGCTAACCCGCATGCATGTGGATGAAACAATTATAATTAATGTGGAAGACAAACGTACCGAAAGCATCAGGATTCCATGCAAAAATAGTGCCACGAGTGGGGGTAGAAAACACAAGACCCTCATATTGAATTGCGTCACCATACACATCCGTGTATAGAAACTGATTTTTGAGCAATATCCATCAAGTCAAAGTATGAAGGACGACAACAAGCTTGTCGAAGATAGAGACGACACAAGCATTCCTATAACCCCAAGAGCAGTTGGGAACTCGACAAATTGCTATCTTATGTAGACGACAGTCACCATGATCATAGTTGAACGTACGTAGAATATCGGTGTGCTCAACCTCTGGGCAGTCTGAGATTTTTGGAAGTGGAACCCGGTGACGAGTGCACACATTCACAAGTTCCCACTCGCAGTTGTACCCAATATAAACAACCCAATCTCCATTTGCGCCTACCCAAGCCTTACCCTCAAGCGATGGCATCTTAACATCACACGTATCATTATCAAGCGACATCAACTTGCACAAGGCGAGGCTTCCGTCGTCCGCACGCCAGTGATCAGGGTCATGGGGAAGAAGATAGGGGAGATCAAACCGCTCCTGGACCCTTGGGTTCTTTGTAATGATGTTATTAATTGAGTCGAGAATGATCTTGAACGAACCTGCCATGCTAGCCGAGGTGATGACATCGCACCAATCAATGAGTTCCTCCACCACGTGATCTTTTAGACTGGGGCAAGAATAACGTGGTCGTTTCCGGCCTGTTCCCTCCATGGAGAAGACGATCGAACAATGGCATAAGGAAGGGTGAAGACAAATGGAGGAGGGAGGAAGAGCATGCGACAGCAATTCCAAATCGAGAGGGAAATGCGAAGAGGCGGTGGACGGTAGCCACAGTGCACGAAGAGGCGCCCCGGCTTACATAGACATCTGTTCGGAAATTGTACAAAAGGACACACCGTTGTCTCACTAACATGTTGGAACGGGACCACATGTCAACGAAACATGGTGTGTCATTTCTCATGCAAAATGCGATCAGGCCGCGTTGGCCCGAGGTGCTGCATTATTTCTCAACTTTATTTTTTTAATGGCGTGCTGTTTAGTTTTGAAGCACGACTAACTGGTACTATATGTAGAGAAAATATAAACCACTCTACTGATATGTCTCCAACGTATCTATAACTTTTGATTGTTCCATGCTATTATATTATCTCTTTTGGATGTTTAATGGGCTTTAATATGCTCTTTTATATTTTTGCGACTAACCTATTAACCGGAGGCCCAGTGCAAGTTTCTGTTTTTTTTGCCTATTTTAGAGTTTCGCAGAAAAGGAATACCAAACGGAGTCCAAACGGAATGAAACCTTCGGCATGATCTTTCTTGGACCAAAAGCAATCCAGAAGACTTGCAGTCGAAGTCTGGAACTCCACGAGGCGGCCACGAGGCAGGAGGGCGCGCCCAGGGGGGTAGGCACGCCCCCACCCTCGTGGGCCCCTCGTAGCTCCACCGACGTACTTTCTTTGCCTATATATACTCTTATACCCTAGAAACATCACAGAGAGCCACGAAACCGCTTTTCCACCGCCGCAACCTTCTGTACCCGTGAGATCCCACCTTGGGGCCTTTTTCGGCGATCTACCGGAGGGGGAATCGATCATGGAGGGCTTCTACATCAACACCATAGCCTCTCCGATGAAGCGTGAGTAGTTTACCACAGATCTTCGGGTCCATAGTTATTACCTAGATGGCTTCTTCTCTCTCTTTGATTCTCAATACAAAGTTCTCCTCGATGTTCTTGGAGATCTATTCGATGTAATACTCTTTTGCGGTGTGTTTGTCGAGATCCCATGAATCGTGGATTTATGAACAAGATTATCTATGAATATTAGTTGGTTATTCTCTGAATTCTTATATGCATGATTTGATATCTTTGCAAGTCTCTTCGAATTATCGGATTAGTTTGGCCTACTAGATTGATCTTTCTTGCAATGGGAGAAGTGCTTAGCTTTGGGTTCAATCTTGCGGTGTCCTTTCCAAGTGACAGTAGTGGCAGCAAGGCACGTATTGTATGGTTGCAATCGAGGGTAAAAAGATGGGGTTTATATCATATTGCTTGAGTTTATCCCTCTACATCATGTCATCTTGCTTAATGCGTTACTCTGTTCTTATGAACTTAATACTCTAGATGCATGCTAGATAGCAGTCGATGTGTGGAGTAATAGTAGTAGATGCAGAATTATTTCGATCTACTTGACACGGACATGATGCCTATATTCATGATCATTGCCTTAGATATCTTCATAACTATGCGCTTTTCCATCAATTGCTCGGCAGTAATTTGTTCACCCACCGTAATACATGCTATCTTGAGAGAAGCCACTAGTGAAACCTATGGCCCCGGGGTCTCTTTCTTATTATATTGCATCTCTTTTATTTACATCGCATCTCATTTACTAATTTGCAATCTTTACTTTCCAATCTATACAACAAAAATACCAAAAATATTTACTTCACTATCTTTATTAGATCTCACTTTTGCGAGTGACCGTGAAGGGATTGACAACCCCTTTATTGCGTTGGTTGCAAGGTTCTTGATTGTTTGTGCAGGTACTAGGTGACTTGTGTGTTGTCTCCTACTGGATTAATAACTTGGTTCTCAAAACTGAGGGAAATACTTATGCTACTTTACTGCATCACCCTTTCCTCTTCAAGGGAAAACCAACTCATGCTCAAGAGGTCGCAAGAAGGATTTCTGGCGCTGTTGCCGGGGAGATCTACGCCAAGTCAAGACATACCAAGTACCCATCATAAACTCTTCTCCCTCGCATTACATTATTTGCCATTCGGCTCTTGTTTTCCTCTCCCCCACTTCTAAAATGATTTTTGAAAACCTTTTCCTTTTCTTTGCCCTTTTCTGTTTGTCTCTTTTCGCTTGCTTCTTGTGTGCTTGTGTGTTGGATTGATTGTTTGTCACAATGGCTCAAGATAATACTAAATTGTGTGACTTTTCCAATACCAACAACAATGAGTTTATTAGCACTCCAATTTCTCCTACTGCCGATCCTGAATCTTGTGAAATTAATACCGATTTGTTGAATCTTGTTATGAAAGATCAATTTTCTGGCCCTCCTAGTGAAGATGCCGCTACTCATCTAAACAACTTTGTTGATTTGTGTGATATGCAAAAGAAGAAAGATGTGGATAATGATATTGTTAAATTGAAGCTATTTTCATTTTCGCTTAGAGATCGTGCTAAAATTTGGTTCTCTTCTTTGCCTAAAAATAGTATTGATTCATGGAATAAGTGCAAAGATGCTTTTATCTCTAAGTATTTTCCTCCTGCTAAGATCATCTCTCTTAGGAACGATATTATGAATTTTAAGCAACTTGATCATGAGCATGTTGGACAAGCTTGGGATAGGATGAAATTAATGATACGTAATTGCCCTACACATGGTTTGAATTTCTGGATGATTATACAAAAAATTTATGCCAGACTGAATTTTGCTTCTAGATATCTTTTAGATTCGGCCGCGGGAGGCACTTTTATGGAAATCACTCTAGGAGAGGCTACTAAACTCCTAGACAATATTATGGTTAATTATTCTCAATGGCACACCAAAAGATCCACTAGTAAAAAAGTTCATGCAATTGAAGAGATTAATGTTTTGAGTGGAAAGATGGATGAACTTATGAAATTGTTTGCTAATAAAAGTGTTTCTTCTGATCCTAATGATATGCCTTTGTCCACTTTGATTGAGAATAATAATGAATCTAAGGATGTGAATTTTGTTGGTAGGAACAATTTTGGTAACAACGCGTATAGTGGAAACTTTAATTCTAGGCCATTTCCTAATAATTCCTCTAATAATTATGGTAATTTCTACAACAACTCTTATGGAAATTTTAATAAGATGCCCTCTGATTTTGAGACTAGTGTTAAAGAATTTATGAGTTCGCAAAAGAATTTCAATGCTTTGGTTGAAGAAAAATTGCTTAAGATTGATGAGTTGGCTAGGAACATGGATATAATTTCTCTTGATGTTGATTCTTTGAAACTTAGATATATTCCACCTAAGCATGACATCAATGAGTCTCTCAAAGCCATGAGAATTTCCATTGATGAGTTCAAAGAAAGAACCGCTAGGATGCGTGCTAAAATAGATTGCTTTGTGAAAGCGTGTTCTTCTAGTTTTCATGATAATAATGATGAAGATCTAAAAGTAATTGATGTGACTCCTATTAAACCTTTGTTTTCCAATATGAATCTTGATAAATATGGGACTGGGGATGAGTCAACTTTAGTTAAAAGGCGTCGCAATGATTCAGAGTTTTTAGATCTTGATGCAAAAAATTAATAAAAGTGGGATTGAAGAGGTCAAAATTTTACATAGCAATGAACTCACTATTTTGGATTTCAAGGAATTTAATTATGATAATTAATCTTTGATAGATTGTATTTCCTTGTTGCAATCCGTGTTAAATTCTCCTCATGCTTATAATCAAAATAAAGTTTTTACTAAACATATCATTGATGCTTTAATGCAACCCTATGTAGAAAAGCTTGAACTACAAGTTTCTATACCTAGAAAACTTTATGATGAGTGGGAACCTACTATTAAAATTAAGATTAAAGATTATGAATGCTATGCTTTGTGTGATTTGGGTGCTAGTGTTTCCACGATTCCAAAATCTTTGTGTGATGTGCTAGGTTTCCGTGAATTTGATGATTGTTCTTTAAATTTGCATCTTGCGGATTCCACCATTAAGAAACCTATGGGAAGGATTAATGATGTTCTTATTGTTGAAAATAGGAAGTATATGCACATAGATTTCATTGTTCTTGATATAGATTGCAATCCTACATGTCCTATTATTCTTGGTAGACCTTTCCTTAGAACAATTGGTGCAATTATTGACATGAAAGAAGGAAATATTAGATTCCAATTTCCGTTAAGGAAAGGCATGGAACAATTTCTCAGAAGAAAATTAAATTTCCTTATGAATCTATTATGAGATCCACTTATGGATTGCATACCAAAGATGGCAACACGTAGATCTATTCTTGTTTTTATGCCTAGCTAGGGGCGTTAAACGATAGTGCTTGTTAGGAGGCAACCCAATTTTATTTTTTGTTCTTTGCTTTTTGTTCCTGTTTAGAAATAAATAATCCATATAGCTTCTGTTATGATTGTTTTTTATGTTTTAGTTAGTGTTTGTGCCAAGTAAAGCCTTTAGGATCTTGTTGGGTGATTCTTGTTTGATCTTGCTGATAAAAACAGAAAGTATGCGCTCACAAAAATAACTATCATTTTTTTACCAGAGAGCGATAAAATACAAATTCCAACTGAAGCAGATCAATATACTTTTTATACTGGTCTTCCTAATTTTTCAGAATTTTTGGAGTTACAGAAGTATTCGAAGTCTCCAGATTTCTACAGACTGTTCTGTTTTTGACAGATTCTGTTTTTCATGTGTTGTTTGCTTATTTTGATGAATCTATGAGTAGTATCAGGGGGGTATGAACCATAGAGAAGTTGGAATACCGTAGGTTTAACACCAATATAAATACATAATGAGTTCATTACAGTACCTTAAAGTGGTGGTTTATTTTCTTATACTAACGGAGCTCATGAGATTTTCTGTTGAAGTTTTGTATTGTGAAGTTTTCAAGTTTTTGGGTAAAGATTTGATGCATTTTGGAATAAGGAGTGGCAGAGCCGAAGCTTGGGGATGCCCAAGGCACCCCAAGTTAAAATTGAAGGACAACCAAAAGCCTAAGCTTGGGTATGCCCCGGAAGGCATCCCCTCTTTCGTCTTCGTCCATCGGTAACTTTACTTGGAGCATCTTGTATGATTTGAGTCTTTGCTTTTTAGTTTACCACAATCATCCTTGTTGTACACACCTTTTGGGAGAAGCACGCATGAATTGGAATTTATTAGAACACTCTATGTTCTTCACTTATATCTTTTGAGCTAGATAATTTTGCTCTAGTGCTTCACTTATATCTTTTTAGGGCACGGTGGTGGTTTTATTTTATAGAAATTATTGATCTCTCATGCTTCACTTATATTATTTTGAGAGTCTTTTAGAACAACATGGTAATTTGCTTTGGCTATAAAATTAGTCCTAATATGTTGGGCATCCAATATGGGTTGGGTATAATAAAAACTTTCATATAAAGTGCATTGAATACTATGAGAAGTTTGACTCCTTATGATTGTTTTGAGATATGAAGATGGTGATATTAGAGTCATGCTAGTTGAGTAGTTGTGAATTTGAGAGATACCTATGTTAAAGTTTGCGATTCCCGTAGCATGCGCGTATGGTGAACCGTTATGTGATATAGTCGGAGCATGATTTATTTTTTTGATTGTCTTCCTTATGAGTGGCGGTCGGGGACGAGCGATGGTCTTTTCCTACCAATCTATCCCCCTAGGAGCATGCACATAGTACTTCGTTTTGACAACTAATATATTTTTGTAGTAAGTATGTGAGTTCTTTATGACTAATGTTGAGTACATGGATTATACGCACTCTCACCCTTCCACCGCTGCTAGCCTCTCTAGTACCGCGCATATTTCGTTGGTACCATAAACACACCATTTACCTTCCTCAAAATAGCCACCATACATACCTATTATGGAATTTCCATAGCCATTCCGAGATATATTGCCATGCAACTTTCCACCGTTCCATTTATTATGACACGCTTCATCATTGTCATATTGCTTTGCATGATCATGTAGTTGACATCGTATTTGTGGCAAAGCCACCGTTCATAATTTTTCATACATGTCACTCTTGATTCATTGCACATCTCGGTACACTGCCGGAGGCATTCACATAGAGTCATATTTTTTTCTAAGTATCGAGTTGTAATTCTTGAGTTGTAAGTAAATAAAAGTGTGATGATCTTCATTTTAGAGCATTGTCCCAGTGAGGAAATGATGATGGAGACTATGATTCCCCCACAAGTCGGGATGACACTCCGAACAAAAAATAAAAAAATAAGAAAAAAGAGGCCATAAAAAAAGAGAAAGGCCCAAATAAAAAAATGAGAGAAAAAGAGAGAAGGGACAATGCTACTATCCTTTTTCCACACTTGTGCTTCAAAGTAGCACCATGATCTTCATGATAGAGAGTCTCATATGTTGTCACTTTCATATACTAGTGGGAATCTTTCATTATAGAAATTGGCTTGTATATTCCAATGATGGGCTTGCTGCCTGTTGAGCACTGCGTTGGTTTTCCCTTGAAGAGGAAAGGATAGTGCAGTAGAGCAGCGTAAGTATTTCCCTTAGTTTTTGAGAACCAAGGTATCAATCTAGTAGGAGACCACGCGCAAGTCACCTCGTACCTACACAAACAAATAAGAACCTCGCAACCAACACAATAAAGGGGTTGTCTATCCCTTCACGGCCACTTGCAAGAGTGAGATCTGATAGAGATGATAATAAGATAAATATTTTTGGTATTTTTATGATATAGATTGAAAGTAAAAGATAGCAAAATAAAGTAGATTGGAAACTTGTATGATGGAAAATAGAGCCGGGGGCCTTAGGTTTCACTAGTGGCTTCTCTAAAGATAGCATAAGTATTACGGTGGGTGAACAAATTACTGTCGAGCAATTGATAGAAAAATGAATAATTATGAGAATATCTAGGCATTATCATGTATATAGGCATCACGTCCGAGACAAGTAGACCAAAATGATTCTACATCTACTACTATTACTCCACACATCGACAACTATCCAGCATACATCTAGAGTATTAAGTTCATAAGAACAGAGTAACGCCTTAAGCAAGATGACATGATGTAGAGGCATAAACTCATGCAATATGATATAAACCCCATCTTTTTATCCTCGATGGCAACAATTCAATATGTGTCGGTTCCCTTTCTGTTACTGGGATCGAGCATCGCTGATGTAGGGTAGAAACCCTAGGGGCCGATCTTTCACGAAAGGAGCGGATCCCGCAATGAACACGAGGAGGAAAACAATGGGAAAATCACAAGGTGAACACAAGAGAACACTCAAACCAACAAGAATGATCGCACAAGTGCTAGATCCATGAACATAAAGGGAGATACAAGATCCAAAGTCAACAACGGACGATACAAGAGGTAACGGTCTTCTCCGTGAGGAGGTCTTGATGGGGCCGCCCAAGAGGGGGTCTTGATGATATTCTTCGCAAGGAGGTCTTGAATCCAAAGGGATCTTCTCCGTAGAGGCCGCGGTCTCTCTCGTGGAGTAGATCCGATGTGGATGAGCAATGCTCTATCTCTAAAATGAGTTAAACCACTGCTAACCCTAGCTAGGATGAATAGGAGGTCTATTTATAGTCTAAGTGCAAACGGGGGCGAAAGTAGGGGTACATGGGCCTCAGGCCCGAAACTGGACACAGCCAGGTATCGAACATCCGCTGGGGACCGGTCGTCCGGTGGCTCATGGGCGGCCGGGCGGCCGCTCGTTCTGGCTCGGATGCTGGTGTAGCGGATTTCCGGTCTGGACCGGTCACCGCTCGTCTGGTGGCGTTGGACTTCCGCTCGTTTGGCTCGGGTGCAGGGACACCGATCGTCTGGCCTGGACCGGTAGTCCAATGGATCTTCAGGCGTCGGACGTCCGGTCCCGACCGGTCGTCCAGTGGCTGAAGCTTCTTCCGCAGCTCTTCTTCTCGTTCCTCGCACTTGGTGTCCTCGCCTTCTTGTCCATGGGCTTCCTCTTGGTTCCTGATCATGCATAGCACACATGTTTGAGGTAGTAGCCATGTCTCACGTATGGAAGGTGATGGTTCGAAGAGGATCGAGTTCACCTTGCGTTCGATGGCGTATGTTCGAGGTCTCGTCGTATGCCCCCCTGGGGCTTGGAGTGTAGTCGGAGTGTACATGGGGATGAACGTGGGATGCTCTGCATCATCTCCCCCCTTGGGAAAGATCAGACCTCGGATCGTGATCTGCATCACTATGGAAACGGTTGGCGTGGACGGACTTGTAGTTGGACGGAGTTGAAGGCATGGTGCAATCCAAGTACTCCAAGGTGTATCCGGTATGTGGTACATGCAAAATGAGCAAACACGAAGTACACTTGGAAATACAATGGTTAGCGCACACACAGTTTCCATCAAGTAAACATTTTTCCATGCGACAATATTGATCATGACAAGGTGCATGAAGCTTATCCAAAAGATATGGAAATGTATGCACAACATTCATGGGAGCAAAAGCAAGAAAATGATTAATGCAACCACGGTGCAAAATGATGTCATAATGAGACGGTTTATCAATTGCATGCATATGGTAATGGATGCTCAATGTGATGTGATCATGCAATTGCTGGTAGGCAATAAGATCATGATGTATGAATATGCCATCAAGGTATATCACAACAAATTTGCTAAGGAAATGCACAAGCTCATATATGATGGATGACATCGCAATACAAGATGCAACAAGGCAATCATAATATGAGTCAATCCATGCATGAGATGCAAATTTGTCATGTGTGTGAGATGTCCAATGAGCATGACATGTGTGAGCACAATCAAAGAATATGGAGGTGTTGGTGTACCAATGCTCGATGTCGTGGCATGAGTGGAGGCTCGAACGTGCTTCCAATAAGTCCGATCCGTTCGCGAGATGTACCGTGTAGACAACAAGAAGGAAACAACAATGAAAGAGTGACCCATCCAATATGCATATTGGAGGATGGCTCAAAGGGAAGGAGTTCACCTTTAGGAGATTCTCGCAAATGTTGGTGTTGCACATCGTGTATGCCTTCACATGACCAAATTGTGTCATGACGGTATCGCCTTGTGATTCCTTCAACATGAAAGAACATGACAAACACTCGGAAAAATGAATGAGGTTAGCGGAGATGCAAAACCGATCATTCGTGTGGTAAAATACCCAACAAGTGGATGCATCATGCTCATCGTAAGAAAGGACAAGGGAGCATTTCATAGTATGGAGGCATATGATGCGAGAACAACCAAATACAATAGGCTCAATCAAACAAGCATGCATCACAAGTAAGATGTCCAAGTCTCCATGAGAAATAAGCATAGATGCAACAATTGGAGGCAAGCGACAATGAACAAGATGTATCATGTGAGAGCCATGAACATATACATCATCAACCCAAGAAAGCAAGTAAGAATGGAACATGGGTGATGTGACAAAGCAAGCAATCATATGAATCAAGGAAAGCAAGCTAGTAGAGCGAAGATGCAACATACTAGAAGGAATCATGTCAAGTATGTCATGTGTGCAAATGGTGGTCATGAATAATGCACAAGACATATCACAAGCATAAAGGCAAGATATGAGCAAAATAGCATCAATAGCATGGGGCACATGATAAACATGGCAATAGCAACAAGGATCTCCACCGAGCATGCAAATACACATAGGAGTAGCATAATGGTGAATCATGGGTAGATGAAAGCAAGGGTCACAATTTCATGGCAAAGGCATAGAAGCAAGCATAGCATGCAAAGTGAACATGGTAAAATGAGCATGAAGTGACAAGCGGTATATAGCCCACAGCCGTGTGAGATCCATGTGAGAGAGATGCGCGTAGTCGTTGCGTGAAGAGAGCGGTAGGAAGCATAGTTCACGGGATCCCAAGTCATCTTTGCTCTCAAGAGCTCGTTTCGTCAACTCTTGGGATTGAGAGGTTGATGAGTATACGTGAGTACCTACACAAAACAAAGACAAATGGAAAATTGTGTGTGCATGGTAGATGTACACATCATCCATCTTGATGCGCACGTGCTTGTGTTGGTTATCACAAAATATCCAATGCTCAAATAAATGAGATGCGTGATATAAAAACATGTCATCCATCATGATAGGTTTGTTGTTATGTATAGAATAATGGAGACTCAAATTGTGTAATGCATCACAAGAAATATGTAGAGCATTGTTATTCATGGAATGCATATGGTGCGCACAAGGGATGTAATCATGTGATACACAATAATTTTCATGGCTTGGCATATGAGATGAATTGTGCAAATTTTGCAAAGGAAGCATAACAATATCATCGCAAGACAAACAAAAGCCAATGACCATCATCTCGTCATCTATGCCATAAGTGTAAATGGGATTTATGTGAATGGGGCATGCATACTGACTATGTTGAGATTGAAATGATGCAATATGGGATATCTCACTCATAGCATATGACAAAGTTAATGGATTGTCAACTAGGAAAATCAACATGCTCATCATCATATTTATCATAAATAGGTAAGTCATGACATGAACAAATTGCACTAGCATGAAGCATGGGTATAGGTGTGTCAACATCATGCAAGCAATCATTCGTAAAATAGTCCACTAGTGGGACAAGAGAAGCACCATCACCTATCTTACCTTTAGAGCATCGCTCATGTGTTGTAGGTGAGGTGTCGAAGACTAAGTCATGGTCATCTTCATCGTGATGGAACCATGTTGTGTGTGCACCATCGTCCATCATAGCCATCGTCGTCTCCATTGGAGGTATGGACTCATCGAGGATAGGCATGTCATCATGTAGGAGACCTAGCACCAAAGAAAACACACTCGGAGTAGAGGTTAAGTTGTTAGTAATCATAGTGGCCTCATGTGCCGTGTCAACTACCTCACTCACTACGTGTTGTGGCTCACTCACTCCCTCTTGGATGCTCTCACTCATATGGTTGGTGGAGTCACTCAAATGGCTCTCAACCTCACATAGGATTTGTGGCATGCTCTCAAGTGTGGGGCTAGTGGTGGTCACACTCATCCTCTCATAGGAAATGCACTCAATGGCACATATGGTGGAGTCACTCATATCACTCGTGGTCGAGTGGCTCTCCTCACATGGGAATTGGGGCATCTCTTTATATGTGGGTGTCGGTGAGATGTTGGTGCATATGTCTCCATGCTCAATCATGTCGTGGTCGTAGCCGTGGATGAAGGGCGAAGATGGCATATCATCACTCTCCTCCAAGACCAAAGATAAGGTCTCATGTGCGGTCTCGTAGCTTGACTCGGAGTATGAGTCCAATATGGGCGCCTTCTTCATGTTGTTGGAGAGGTTCATGCTCGTCGCCATTGTCGAAGGGGATGGCCCTTGCTCGACCTTGTTTTCGCCGTCTTGTTGTAGGAGGCCCATATGATGTGGCACCTCGTAGCACGTCTCCATGACCGAAGGGAAATTCCCATGCTCGGCCATCTTCCTTGAGGGGCTTCCGGAGATGGAAGTGTCGCCCTCGCTCATAGGTGGTCGCCTCGTTGGTGAAGATGTCGATGTCGGCGAACTCATGGGAAGTAGGAGAAGATGCCATACGTCCAAAGGCAAAGATGCCTTGATAGCACTTGGCGAAGATGCTGAAGTGGTTGTTGTAGCCGTAGCATGGTGCTGCTTGTCTCGCGGTCTTCTCTCGTGGTCATGAAGTTTGGACTTGGCGTGAAGTAGGGCTTGTTGGGACTTGTAGGTAGGCGTCGAGCATCTTCATATTGATGGTGTCATTGTCATCCTTGAGCTCGATGGCATTCGTCGTCGTCATGGACATGATGCTTGGAGGTGACATATCGACGACTTGCGCTTGTGTCGCTTGGGCGCTCCGAAGATGATTGACTTGCTCGCCGCCGCCTTGAGGATGATGAAGGGGAAGAACGTTTGGCCAACAAAGTCTGAATCTCTTCCATCCTTTCATCTTGCTCCTCCTTGTGCGCGGAAAGCTTGTTGTCAATGTAGTCCCGTTTCCTCGCTTCGGAGTGGCGAATGTCGATGGAGAGGTTTGCTACCTCTTGAGCACTGCGTTGGTTTTTCCCGAAGAGGAAGGGATGATGCAGCAAAGTAGCATAAGTATTTCCCTTAGCTTTCGAGAACCAAGGTATCAATCCAGTAGGAGGCTACGCGCGAGTCCCTCGTACCTGCACAAAACAAATAAATCCTCGCAACCAACGTGAATAGGGGTTGTCAATCCCTACACGACCACTTACGAGAGTGAGATATGATAGATATGATAAGATAATATTTTTGGTATTTTTGTGATAAAGATGCAAAGTTAAATAAAGGCAAAGTAAAAAGCAAAGGAAATAACTAAGTAGTAGGAGATCAATATGATAAAGATAGACCCGGGGGCCATAGGTTTCACTAGTGGCTTCTCTCGATAGCATAAGTATTCTACGGTGGGTGAACAAATTACTGTTGAGCAATTGATAGAATTGAGCATAGTTATGATAATATCTAGGCATGATCATGTATATAGGCATCACGTCCGAGACAAGTAGACCGACTCCTGCCTGCATCTACTACTATTACTCCACTCATCGACCGCTATCCAGCATGCATCTAGAGTATTAAGTTAAAAACAGAGTAACACCTTAAGCAAGATGACATGATGTAGACGGATAGACTCATGCAATATGATGAAAACCCCATCTTGTTATCCTCGATGGCAACAATACAATACGTGCCTTGCTGCCCCTACTGTCACTGGGAAAGGACACCGCAAGATTGAACCCAAAGCTAAGCACTTCTCCCATTGCAAGAAAGATCAATCTAGTAGGCCAAACCAAACTGATAATTCGAAGAGACTTGCAAAGATAACCAATCATACATAAAAGAATTCAGAGAAGATTCAAATATTATTCATAGATAGACTTGATCATAAACCCACAATTCATCGGTCTCAACAAACACACCGCAAAAAGAAGATTACATCGAATAGTTCTCCACAAGAGAGGGGGATAACATTGTATTGAGATCCAAAAATAGAGAAGAAGCCATCTAGGTAATAACTATGGACCCGTAGGTCTGAGGTAAACTACTCACATTTCATCGGAGAGGCTATGGTGTTGATGTAGAAGCCCTCCGTGATCGATGCCCCCTCCATCGGAGCTCCGAAACAGGCCCCAAGATGGGATCTCGTGGATACAGAAAGTTGCGGCGGTGGAATTAGGTTTTTGGCTCCGTATCTGATCGTTTGGGGGTATGTAGGTATATATAGGAGGAAGGAGTATGTCGGTGGAGCAACAGGGGGCCCACGAGGGTGGAGGGCGCGCTTGGGGGGGGGGGTAGGCGCGCCCCCTACCTCGTGGCCTCCTCTCTTGTGTCTTGACATAGGGTCCAAGTCTCCCGGGTCTTGTTTGTTGAGAAAATCACGTTCCCGAAGGTTTCATTCCGTTTGGACTCCGTTTGATATTCCTTTTCTTCGAAACCCTAAAACAGGCAAAAAACAGCAATTCTGGGCTGGGCCTCCGGTTAATAGGTTAGTCCCAAAAATAATATAGAAGTGGATAATAAAGCCCAATAATGTCCAAAACAGTAGATAATATAGCATGGAGCAATCAAAAATTATAGATACGTTGGAGACGTATCAAGGTTCTCGATGCGCTCTTCTTGATTGTGCGCCTTTTATTTGTCGTTGTAGATCGAAGATTGACGCTTTGGTGATGTAGTTGTTCATGCCGTCATTGTTGTCGAAGACCGGAGATGAAATGCCTTGCCTATCCATCACAATACTCGAGCAAATATGAGTGGGGAAAGGAGAAGAACTTATACCAAATGTACCTTGACCGAAGTTGAAAGTGGATCAATGATCACTCCAATGTGGAATAAGGAAATAGCACAATTATTACCAATTCTTGTCGGTTTCTCGCACCTACACAAATAAGGCTTATGGTGGAGCTCGGTGAGGATAGTGGCATAAAAAATTGATGTAAAATGTTAGCAAGAGTCAATAATGTTGAAAGAGATTCACAAATTCGCAAGTGAAACAAGTAGACCAATAGCAATATGTGGCACACGGAAACACACACACGGATAGATAAATGGGGTCGTGCAACCAAGGAATGAGCACAAAATATGGAATCCATGGAAAACGCCGTGTTGCACAACTCAAGAGAGACGCTAGCACGATTGCTCTATAGGCGGATACGACACTTGTGCACAACCTATAAGATGCAAAATGTATGAACTTTCTATCCCAAGTATGCTATGTATGTATGGTGTTCCGGTGGTATGATCCAAGATGATCGGATATGACAATCTTATATGCAATGTGGTATGATGCTATGGCACTTCCTTACAAGCTTCTTTGCTCTCTCTCTCTCTCTCTCTCTTGCTTAAAAGCTTTATTCTCTCTCTTTTTTGTATATGGCCACAATGCGAAATGCACAAACCAAGATAGCAATTGGGTATATATGGGAACAAACTTGAGGCACATGAGATGATATGATACCAATATGATATGGTATGTATGCGATGGGAGGTATAGACCACTAATGTGCACAAGTAACATTGCCGGCAATACTCAAATGGCTAGTCTCGATAGGCAAGTGACACAAAATGGGCTAGGGGTTATCAAAGCAATGACAAGGGAATATACAATGGAGGGATACCATGATACCAAGATGATATGGAGGTTACCGTCCTTCGCGATGATGAGTGGCGGTGATCTTGATGGAGATACCAAGATGATGGAGACTCATCCCTAAGTAGCCGAAACACCTTAGGAAACGGAAAAACCGTGAACTCAAAATCTCAAATGTCAAATGGTGGTAGCAGGAATGTGGTGGTGGTTACGGAAATGCAATGATGGGTTTTGCGAGTAGGCAATGCGGTAATGAAGGGTAAGGTGGTGTACTATACATGGTGTCAGAGTTGGAAGCACGGTCCCTAAGTAGTCGAAACACCTTAGGAGACACAACTCACAACACAAACAAAAATGGGTTAAGTCGGTGTGGCGGAAATGTATGGTGGGTAAGCCTATGCGGAAGTGGTGGTGGTGGTTTATGAAGAAGCAACCGTCCCTAAGTAGCCGAAACACGTTAGGAGACTCGAATCACTACTCAAGCAACCACATATGCGATGGGGAACAAAATTGGTTAGGTTGCGGAAGTCGGTGGTGGAGTAGCGGATGATGTGGTGTAAGCCCTAGGCAAAGATGCCAAAATTCACAAAATTTGCTGGAGTCAAATGATGTTGCTGGTATTTTTGCGGGAAGGGGGATGTCAAGAGCTTTTCAACAAGCTAAAGAACGCGAAAATCGGACTTCGGATGAATTAGTTATAGCCGAAACAAAAATCAGCTGAAGTTGATATCTACAGGTAGCGGACGTCCAGAAAAAACGGATGTCCGGTCGCCGGACGTCCGGTCGGGTCGGAAATCAGGTAATTCTGCTCGGGTTAAGGGGTTTCGGTCGTCCGGTAAGGTCGGACGTCCGGTGGTTCCTGCGGCTCCGGACTTCCGATAAAGCAATGGTCGTCCGGTGGGTCGGGGTCAACGCGAGATGCGAGATCCGGGGCGCGATTTTGGGAGGAATTTGGGGATTTTGGGGTCAAAATTGATGAGATTTTGTGGATGGAAAATGGGGAAACTTGGAGAAATGCTAGATCCACTTGAAACCAAGCAAATCCATGGATCAAAATCAACAAACCATCATCAAACCAACAAATCATAAAAAAATGGGGCTATTTTTGGTGGGGATTTTCGAATTTGGGGAAGAACACAACAAAATCAATCTAGAAAACAACGAGGGGAGGCTCCGAAATCATGATCAACGTGGCTCATGATACCAAGATGATGTAGGGTAGAAACCCTAGGGGCCGATCTTTCATGAATGGAGCGGATCCCGCGATGAACACAAAGAACACGAGGAGGGAAACGAGGGGAAAATCACAAGGGGAACACAAGAGAACACTCAAACCAAGAAGAATGATCACACAAGTGCTAGATCCATGAACATAAAGGGTGATACAAGATCCAAAGTCAACAACGTACGATACAAGAGGTAACGGTCTTCTCCGTGAGGAGGTCTTGATGGGGCCGCCCAAGAGGGGGTCTTGATGATATTCTCCACAAGGAGGTCTTGAATCCAAAGGGATCTTCTCCGTAGAGGCTGTGGTCTCTCTCGTGGACTAGATCCGATGTGGATGAGCAATGCTCTATCTCTAAAATGAGCTAAACCAATGCTAACCCAAGCTAGGATGAATAGGAGGCCTATTTATAGTCTAAGTGCAAATGGGGGCGAAAGTAGGGGTACATGGGCCTCGGGCCCGAAACTGGACACAGCCAGGTACCGGACGTCCGCTGGGGACCAGTCGTCCGGTGGCTCATGGGCGGCCGGGCGTCCGGTAGGGGCCGGTCGTCCGCTCGTTCTGGCTCGGATGCTGGTGTAGTGGATTTCCGGTTTGGACCGGCCGCCGGTCGTCCGATGGCGTCAGACGTCCACTCGTTTGGCTCGGGTGCAGGAACACCAATCGTCTGGTCTGGACCGGTCGTCCGGTGGATCTTCAGGCATCGGACGTCCGGTCCCGACCGGTCGTCCAGTGGCTGGAGCTTCTTCCGCAGCTCTTCTTCTCGTTCCTCGCGCTTGGTGTCCTCGCCTTCTTGTCCATGGGCTTCCTCTTGGTTCCTGGTCATGCATAGCACACATGTTTGAGGTAGTAGCCATGTCTCACGTATGGAAGGTGATGGTTCGAAGAGGAGCGAGTTCACCTTGCGTCCAATGGCGTATGTTCGAGGTCTCGTCGTATGTCCCCCTGGGGCTTGGAGTGTAGTCAGAGTGTACATGGGGATGAACGTGGGATGCTCCGCATCATCTCCCCCCCTTGGGAAAGATCCGACCTCGGATCATGATCCGCATCACCATGGAAACGGTTGGCATGGACGGACTTGTAGTTGGACGGAGTTGAAGGCATGGCGCAATCCAAGTACTCCAAGGTGTGTCTGGTATGTGGTACATGCAAAATGAGCAAACACGAAGTACACTTGGAAATACAATGGTTAGCGCACACAAAGTGTCCATCAAGTAAACATGTGTCCGTGCGACAATATTGATCATGACAAGGTGCATGAAGCTTATCCAAAAGATATGGAAATGTATGCACAACATTCATGGGAGCAAAAACAAGAATATGATTAATGCAACCACGGTGCAAAATGATGTCATAATGAGACGGTTTATCAATTGCATGAATATGGTAATGCATGCTCAATGTGATGTGATCATGCAATTGATGGTAGGCAATAAGATCATGATGTATGAATATGCCATCAAGGTATATCACAACAAATTTGATAAGGAAATGCACAAGCTCATATATGATGGATGACATCGGAATACAAGATGCAACAAGGCAATCATAATATGAGTCAATCCATGCATGAGATGCAAATTTGTCATGTGTATGAGATGTCCAATGAGCATGACACATGTGAGCACAATCAACAAATATGGAGGTGTTGGTGTACCAATGCTCGATGTCGTGGCATGAGTGGAGGTTCGAAGGTGCTTCCAATAAGTCCGATCCATTCGCGAGATGTACCATGTAGACAATAAGAAGGAAACAACAATGAAAGAGTGACCCATCCAATATGCATATTGGAGGATGGCTCAAAGGAAAGGAGTTCACCTTTAGGAGATTCTCGCAAATGTTGGTGTTGCACATCGTGTATGCCTTCACATGACCAAATTGTGTCATGACGGCATCGCCTTGTGAATCCTTCAACATGAAAGAACATGAAAAACACTCAGAAAAACAAATGAGGTTAGCAGAGATGCAAAACCGATCATTCATGTGGTAAAATACCCAACAAGTGGATGCATCATGCTCATCGTAAGAAAGGACAAGGGAGCATTTCATAGTATGGAGGCATATGATTCGAGAACAACCAAATACAATAGGCTCAATCAAACAAGCATGCATCACAAGTAAGATGTCCAAGTCTCCATGATCAATAAGCATAGATGCAACAATTGGAGGCAAGCGACAATGAACAAGATGTATCATGTGAGAGGCATGAACATATACATCATCAACCCAAGAAAGCAAGTAAGAATGGAACATGGGTGATGCAACAAAGCAAGCAATCATATGAATCAAGGAAAGCAAGCTAGTAGAGCAAAGATGCAACATACTAGAAGGAATCATGTCAAGTATGTCATGTGTGCAAATGGTGGTCATGAATAATGCACAAGACGTATCACAAGCATAAAGGCAATATATGAGAAAAATAGCATCAATAGCATGGGGCACATGATAAACATGGCAATAGCAACAAGGATCTCCACCAAGCATGCAAATACACATAGGAGTAGCATAATGGTGAATCATGGGTAGATGAAAGCAAGGGTCACAATTTCATGGAAAAGGCATAGAAGCAAGCATAGCACGCAAAGTGAACACGGTAAAATGAGCATGAAGTGACAAGCGGTATATAGCCCATAGACGTGTGAGATCCAAGTGAGAGAGATGCGCGTAGTCGTTGCATGAAGAGAGCAGTTGGAAGTATAGTTCACGGGATCCCAAGTCATCTTTGCTCTCAAGAGCTCGTTTCGTCAACTCTTGTGATTGAGAGGTTGAAGAGTATACGTGAGTACCTACACAAAACAAAGACAAAGGGAGAATTGTGTGTGCGTGGTAGATGTCCACATCATCCATCTTGATGTGCACGTGCCTGTGTTGGTTAGCACAAAATATCCAATGCTCAAATAAATGAGATGTGTGATATAAAAACATGTCATCCATCATGATAGGTTTGTTGTTATGTTTAGCATAATCGAGACTCAAATTGTGTAATGCATCACAAGAAATATGTAGAGCATTGTTATCCATGGAATACATATGGTGTGCACAAGGGATGTAATCATGCGATACACAATAATTTTCATGGCATGGCATATGAGATGAATTGTGCAAATTTTGCAAAGGAAGCATAGCAATATCATCGCAAGAGAAACAAAAGCCAATGACCATCATATCGTCATCTATGCCATAAGTGTAAATGGGATTTATGTGAATGGGGCATGCATAGTGACTATGTTGAGATTGAAATGATGCAATATGGGATATCTCACTCATAGCATATGACAAAGTTAATCGATTGTCAAACATGATGTGACCAAAAGAATTTTCACGTGATATCCTATGGAGCATAGCATCACAACTAGGCAAATCAACATGCGCATCATCATATTTATCATAAATAGGTAAGTCATGACATGAAGAAGTCACACTAACATGAAGCATGGGTATAGGTGTGTCAACATCATGCAAGCAATCATTCATAAAATAGTCCACTAGTGGGACAAGAGAAGCACCATCACCTATGTTACCTTTAGAACATCGCTCATGTGTTGTAGGTGAGGTGTCGAAGACTAAGTCATGGTCATCTTCATCGTGATGGAACCATGTGGGGGGTGCATCATCGTCCATCATGGCCATCGTCGTCTCCGTTGGAGGTATGGACTCATCGAGTATAGGCGTGTCATCAAGTAGGAGACCTAGCACCAAAGAAAACACACTCAAAGTAGAGGTTAAGTTGTTAGAAATCATAGTGGCCTCACGTGCCGTGTCAACTACCTCACTCACTACGTGTTGTGGCTCATTCACTCCCTCTTGGATGCTCTCACTCATATGGTTGGTGGAGTCACTCAAATGGCTCTCAACCTCACATAGGATGTGTGGCATGCTCTCAAGTGTGGGGCTAGTGGTGGTCACACTCATCCTCTCATAGGAAATGCACTCAATGACACATATGGTGGAGTCACTCATATCACTCGTGGTCGAGTGGCTCTCCTCACATGGGAATTGGGGCATCTCTTTATATGTGGGTGTCGGTGAGATGTTGGTGCAAATGTCTCCATGCTCAATCATGTCGTGGTCGTAGCCGTGGATGAAGGCCGAAGATGGCATATAATCACTCTCCTCCAAGACCAAAGATAAGGTCTCATGTGCGGTCTCGTAGCTTGACTCGGAGTATGAGTCCAATATGGGCGCCTTCTTCATGTTGTTGAAGAGGTTCATGCTCGTCGCCGTTGTCGAAGGGGATGGCCCTTGCTCGACCCTCTTGTCGCTGTCTTGTTGTAGGAGGCCCATATGATGTGGCACCTCGTAGCACGTCTCCATGACCGAAGGGAAATTCCCATGCTTGACCATCTTCCTTGAGGGGCTTCCGGAGATGGAAGTGTCTCCCTCGCTCGTAGGTGGTCGCCTCATTGGTGAAGATGTCCACGTCGGCGAACTCATGGGAAGTAGGCGAAGATGCCGTACGTCCGAAGGAGAAGGTGCCTTGATAGCACTTGGCGAAGATGCTGAAGTGGTTGTTGTAGACGTAGCATGGTGGTGCTTGTCTCGCGGTCTTCTCTTGTGGTCATGAAGTTTGGACTTGGTGTGAAGTAGGGCTTGTTGGGACTTGTAGGTAGGCGCATCTCGAGCATCTTCATATTGATGGTGTCGTTGTCGTGCTTGAGCTCGATGCCGTTCGTCGTTGTCGTCGTGCACATGATGCTTGGAGGTGACATGTGGACGACTTGTGGTTGTGTCGCTTGAGCGCTCCGATGATGATTGACTTGCTTGCCGCCACGTTGAGGATGATGAGGGGGAAGAATGTTTGACGACTTGCGCTTGTGTCTTCGGTCATCCGGTGGCGTCGGATGTCCGCTCGTTTGGCTCAGGTGCAGGGACACTGGTCGTCCGGTCTGGACCGGTTATCCGGTGCATCTTCAGGCATCGGATGCCCGGTCCTGACCGGTCGTCCGGTGGCTGGAGCTTCTTTCGCAGCTCTTCTTCTCGTTCCTCGCGCTTGGTGTCCTCACCTTCTTGTCCATGGGCTTCCTCTTGCTTCCTGGTCATACATAGCACACATGTTTGAGGTAGTAGCCATGTCTCACGTATGGAAGGTGATGGTTCAAAGAGGAGCGAGTTCACCTTGCGTTCGATGGCGTATGTTCGAGGTCTCATCGTATGTCCCCCTGGGGCTTGGAGTGTAGTCAGAGTGTACATGGGGATGAATGTGGGATGCTCCGCATCAACCGCAAGATTGAACCCAAAGCTAAGCACTTCTCCCATTGCAAGAAAGATCAATCTAGTAGGCCAAACCAAACTGATAATTCGAAGAGACTTGCAAAGATAAACCAATCATACATAAAAGAATTCAGAGAAGATTCAAATATTGTTCATACATAAACTTGATCATAAACCCATAATTCATCGGATCTCGACAAACACGCCACAAAACAAGATTACATCGAATAGATCTCCAAGAGAATCGAGGAGAACTTTGTATTGAGATCCAAAGAGAGAGAAGAAGCCATCTAGCTAATAGCTATGGACCCGAAGGTCTGAAGTAAACTACTCACACATCATCGGAGGGGCCATGGAGTTGATGTAGAGGCCCTACGTGATCAATGCCCCCTCCGGTGGAGCTCCGGAAAAAGCCCCAAGACGGGATCTCTTGGGTACAGAAGGTTGCGGCGGTGGAATTAGGTTTTCGTGGTGATCCTGGATGTTTGCGGGGTATATGGATATATATAGGAGAAAGAAGTAGGTCGGTGGAGCAACGAGGGGCCCACGAGGGTCGAGGGCGCGCCCTGGGGGTGGGCGCCCCCTGCCTCGTGGCCTCCTCGGTTGATTCTTGACGTCCAGTCCAAGTCTCCTGGATCATGTTTGTTCCAAAAATAACGCTCCCGAAGGTTTCATTCCATTTGGACTCCGTTTGATATTCCTTTTCGGTGAAACTCTAAAATAGGCAAAAAAACAACAATTTGGGTTGGGCCTCCGGTTAATAGGTTAGTCCCAAAAATAATATAAAAGTGTAAAAATAAGCCCATTAACATCCAAAATAGATAATATAATAGCATGGAGCAATCAAAAATTATAGATACGTTGGAGACGTATCTGGGCTTCCTCAAAAGGCCCTAGGTCTTCATAAGCAAGCGAGTTGGATGCACACCCATTTAGTTTCTTTTTGATCTTTCATACACTTATAGCTCTAGTGCATCCGTTGCATGGCAATCCCTACTCACTCACATTGATATCTATTGATGGGCATCTCCATAGCCATCGATACGCCTAGTTGATGTGAGACTATCTTCTCCTTTTTGTCTTCTCCACAACCACCATTCTATTCCACCTATAGTGCTATGTCCATGGCTGACGCTCATGTATTTCATGAAGATTGAAGAAGTTTGAGAACATCAAAAGTATGAAACAATTGCTTGGCTTGTCATCGGGGTTGTGCATGATTTAAATATTTTGTGTGATGAAGATAGAGCATAGCAAGACTATATGATTTTGTAGGGATAGCTTTCTTTGGTCATGTTATTTTGAGAAGACATGATTGCTTTATTAGTATGCTTGAAGTATTATTATTTTTATGTCAATATTAAACTTTTGTTTTGAATCTTTCGGATCTCAACATTCATGCCACCATAAAGAAAATTACATTGATAATTATGATAGGTAGCATTCCACATCAAAAATTCTGTTTTTATCATTTACCTACTCGAGGACGAGCATGAATTAAGCTTGAGGATGCTTGATATGTCTCCAACGTATCTATAATTTTTGATTGTTCCATGCTATTATATTATCTGTTTTGGATGTTTAATGGGTTTTAATATGCTCTTTTATATTATTTTTGGGACTAACCTATTAACCGGAGGCCCAGTGCCAGTTTCTGTTTTTTTGCCTATTTTAGAGTTTCGCAGAAAAGGAATACCAAACGGAGTCCAAACGGAATGAAACCTTCGCAATGATCTTTCTTGGACCAAAAGCAATCCAGAAGATTTGGAGTCGAACTCTGGAACTCCACGAAGCGGCCACGAGGCAGGAGGGCGTGCCCAGGGGGGTAGGCGCGCCCCACCCTTGTGGGCCCCTTGTAGCTCCACCGACGTACTTCCTTCACCTATATATACTCTTACACCCTAGAAACATCGCAGAGAGCCACGAAACCACTTTTCCACTGCCGCAACCTTCTGTACCCGTGAGATCCCATCTTGGGGCCTTTTCCAGCGATCTGTCAGAGGGGGAATCGATCATGGAGGGCTTCTACATCAAAACCATAGCCTCTCCGATGAAGCGTGAGTAGTTTACCACAGACCTTCGGGTCCATAGTTATTAGCTAGATGGCTTCTTCTCTCTCTTCGATTCTCAATACAAAGTTCTCCTCAATGTTCTTGGAGATCTATTCGATGTTATACTCTTTTGCGGTGTGTTTGTAAAGATCCGATGAATTGTGGATTTATGAACAAGATTATCTATGAATATTATTTGGTTCTTCTCTGAATTCTTATATGCATGATTTGATATCTTTGCATGTCTCTTCCAATTATCGGTTTAGTTTGGCCTACTAGATTGATCTTTCTTGCAATGGGAGAAGTGCTTAGCTTTGGGTTCAATCTTGCGGTGTCCTTTCCCAGTGATAGTAGGGGCAACAATGCACGTATTGTATTGTTGCCATCGAGGGTAAAAAGAGGGGGTTTATATCATATTGCTTGAGTTTATCCCTCTACATCATTTCATCTTGCTTAATGCGTTACTCTGTTCTTATGAACTTAATACTCCAGATGCATGCTGGATAGCGGTCGATGTGTGGAGTAATAGTAGTAGATGCAGAATTGTTTCGATCTACTTGACACGGACGTGTTGCCTATATTCATTATCATTGCCTTAGATATCTTCATAACTATGCGCTTTTTCATCAATTGCTCTGTAGTAATTTGTTCACCCACTATAATACATGCTATCTTGAGAGAAGCCACTAGTGAAACCTATGGCCCCCGGGTCTCTTTATTATTATATTGCATCTCTTTTATTTACATCGCATCTCATTTACTATTTTGCAATCTTTACTTTCCAATCTATACAACAAAAATACCAAAAATATTTACTTTACTATCTTTATTAGATCTCACTTTTGCGAGTGACCGTGAAGGGATTGACAACCCCTTTATCGCATTGGTTGCAATGTTCTTGATTGTTTGTGCAGGTACGAGGTGACTTGTGCGCTGTCTCCTACTGGATTGATACCTTGGTTCTCAAAAGTGAGGGAAATACTTACGCTACTTTACTGCATCACCCTTTCGTCTTCAAGGGAAAACCAACACATGCTCAAGAGGTAGGATCTACCACTACTCCACCTCTACTACTAGTATCAAAAAAGATACCACTACTCCACCACTACACATATTCAGCACTTTCTTGCTAAGGGCTACCCACTTGCTTCTCAAACTATCACCCTATCTCCATATCTAAAAATATGACCTCTCTCTCCCTCCTCACCGCTGGTCATGGATCCGCCGGGGAAGAAAAGGACGTGCAGTGTTGACACACTCGTCGTCGGCGAGCGAGGTCACGCAGTAACGACCATGCCGTCCTCTCAGACCTAGCACCCACATGGGATGGCCTCCATCCCCAAGCTCGTTGTCATAGTGTGTTCGGAGGACGATGACCACGAGCGAAGCCACTTCCCGCCGACCCTTAGGTATGCTACCTCTTTTCGAACCATACCCTTGTTCTATTGCCCCATCTTCCACGTCACTACATGTGGATCTTTTTCCACTCCACCATCTTCCCAATTTGCTATCCTCTGCTCTGCTGGTCATGCAGACGAAAACCTTAATTTGCACTATTAAAGGAAACCCTACTTCATGCAGACTAATCCATGTCTGGGTTGAATAAGGAAAGGAATGGAGAAAGTATTGTCCAAGAGACTAGGCAGCGAACCCGCATCTAGGTTGAAAAGGGGAAATTCAGTAGCTAAGGAACGAGTCTCCTGTCTCTTGGTTGAAAAAGGGTGAAAAGGGGTAGAAAGGCATGACAATGCAATAGAGAATGACCAGGACAATCAGTTTGTTGTCCTCACATAGGAAAAAGGTGGCTAAAGAGAACAAAAATGGGACGTAATCCACATATGCTGCCTGGATATTTGTTGCTCTGGGAAACCATACCTCCCTCACCACTCTATGCGTCCGTGGAGGTACATCGTACTAGTGCGCCCACTATTCGAATGGGTGTCCCATGCTCTTATTGCCACTTTTTTGCTGTTAGTATAACCCTAGCGATAAAGTCAAGCAATGTTACTGCTGAAGTGATGGCACATTTAACTAATGTCGCACTCAGTCTAATGCCGCCGATAAAAGCAATGCCATTTAATGTCTCTGGATTATTTCAGGGTTAGCTATTGATTGTGGATGTATTGAAGATTTTTCAGCTAAGGCATTCTAATGTTGTTGCACAGCCAGTATAACAACGATGAAACTTGTTACTATCTTCAGATTTATGCACCGTTAATGCTTATAGATTACATACCTCACTTTCATAAGATAAGTCAATTTTTTTGTACAGTGTCACCAAAATGCCAAGGCGCTGATGTCATTTTATTTTGGTTAAACTGCACAAAAAATATGAAGAGAAGAGGAAAGGTCAAGAGTGGGCTCCTCCTCCTCCGGTTGTTGTATTGATTCGTTCGGTCAAGTTTTTATGTTCGATCAATTATCAAGATTGGGATAGCAATTTTTCAAGTCCCCTCGAGTTCAAAATTATATTTACCTTGAAGCTAGATAGTTTGCAAATTTTTTATACTGTCATTAGTTAATAATGCTAGTTACCTTCAGACTTTTGTATTTGGTTTAATGTTGTTGCACAGCTAGTATACCAATGTTAGAACTTGTTAACTTTACATTTTGTATATTACTGCTTATAGAAATCTTCCAGTGCTAGCTTATGGAAATCTATTCAGTAAAACCATTATACTGTACCCCGTAATAATAAAACAACTCTACTATTGCACTAGCCACTGGATTAGTGTATATTTTTACTATTCTAATGGTGTTACGTTAGTGTATGGACATATATAAAGTGTGGCAAGCTTTCCCAGATATGTGATCAAGAAAACTACTACCTGTTTTTCTAAATACTAGACGTTTGGGTACTTTAAATTGAACCGCGAAAACGTCTTATATTAAGGAACAGAGGGTGTAGAGTTCACTCAATTTATCCCGGTAAAACTAGTTACACCTTTGTTAAAATTAATGTTGATTATGTTATCGGAGGAGGTCGGTATGTTTGTCTCTAATGCTTGTCATTACATACCCGAATGTTAAGTCATTTCTTTTTGTACAATGTCACTGAATTGTCAAGTTGGTGATGTCATTTTATTTTAGTTCAACTACACAAAATATGCTTAAAAGAAGAGGAAAGGTCAGGAATGGTTCAGTTTTTAGGAAAATACTATGTATGCCTTCCTGACATCAGTTGTTGTTGCCTTATTTATTCCTTCAAACATGTGGTTAGAAACAGTCTTGCTACCTTTTCCCATTAAGAAATTGGAATGCTTATATTTGTGAGTCTATGCTTCAACTAGTCACTTTTATAGTAATCACACTTTCAATATCTATGCAAACAGGGATGCTCGATTTTAGTGAACTGCACAAAAAGTCCAAATTGTTCAACATTAGGAGCATGTTTTCTTCTAAACCTTTATATCCAATTGGTGGCACTATGAGCTGTTCATTACAAAGGTACATGGTTTGCTACTCTCTTGCTACTCTTTTTGTACTGTCATTAGATAGTAGTATTAGTGGTTTGCATGTGAATTTATTGGCAGGGTGGACCTACATTAGCGGTGCAGGGCATGATTCAACGATTGGGTGCTCAATTTCGGTTGTATCGATTTCACCTCTTCCATCACTGCGAACATGGATATCCTTGGTCTGATGAAGAATGGACACTATATTTCTGCTATGTACCAGCAAATCAATTTAGTACGAAATTATCCAGTGCAGAACGTGATAGTATCAAATTGTCTGGTGCAAAACATGACAGATGCTAAGCGGAAGAGATGTGTTTAAACCGAAAATACAAGGTGGGGTATATGTTTACTAGCTGCTTGATATTTGTGCAGACAGATGTCCGCCCATTGCTATTTGGCAAACAAACAAAGTGACCGCAATTTTGGTGGAACCGCACAAGAGAATAATATAGTCACTACATGCAGTGCCATTTGAAAATAGACACAGAAAGATTGGATAGTCACTTCATGGACTGCACAAGAGTAGTACTGTACTATTTATTGTCCAACACTAGGTGCTTCATTGCTTTGGTCTGATTAAACAATGGGCATCATTTTGCCTAAGTTAAAGTTTGTATTCCGAAAATAGTCTCACTATGAGATCGAGAGAAGAGCAAATCATATTAAAGTGGATGTTCCTCCATCATGTGTGGTTCATTCTGATGGTTCTAACTGTTGGTGAAACCACTTACGTTTGCAAGAGGAATTGTAGAGTTCACAAACAAATTTGTCTTTCACTCTGTACTGAATGTTGGCCTAGAGAAGCATCCATATTAGTAGGAAGAACAAATGTTTTTTCTAGATCTTTGCTTTTGGAGCTACATATTTGTATATGATCTGTGAATCATTGAGATGCATTAACATGTTACTTAGTTAGTTGTGAATTTGGGATACTAATGTGAACATGTTACAATGCGAGGCATGTGAGTCTCGTGTGAACATTTCAAACGGATTTCCTCTTACTACTATGCACAACATGATCCTTATTTTTGTGTTCTCAGTGTTTACAAGTTACTAGCAGTTCCTTATTTCTGTTCACTCAGTGTTTACAAGTTACTGATCGATCACTAGCTAGCCTACTAATACGCTCCTGGCAGTTTTAGTTGCAACGTAAGATCCAAAGGTGGCAGTTTTTGGAATAAAAATTCCTACCCCTGAAGAAACTGACAAGCTGTTCTGAAGAAAATGCCATGAGAATCTGAACAAACTATCAGCAAAAACGTTCGCAAATGCCTTATCTCCCAGCGAACGTTCATCAGCTAGTGCGATCCTACACTACACTATCCGACCTACTCGATCCTACAAAAATAAAAGTGCATCACGCGCGTACTACCTCCTTTCTGGTTTGCAAGGCTCAATTCAAAAATCTCACCAACCAAGGTAGATGATGAGTGGTGGAATAATTTTTGACAAGGAGGGAGTACCTCATCTGGATTATTCGAGTGCACTCATTTGACCATCATGCCGATGTGCGACCCAGCACGGATGGGATGAACCACTGACGAGATGGGACGACACATCAGTTTTTCCAGTTTTGCATGGTAAGTTGGCGCGCTAAGCCATGCCTACTTATACATTGAATTCTGATGACCATCGCGCTTCCCATGACACACTGCTTCACCTACCTTCTGCCTATAATTACTGGTTCCCGGCGTTCTCCGGTAGCACCATCACCCAACTCGCCCTATCGGCTCCCCTCACAACCCCCACCGGTCTGACGTCGCTCGCCACTTGCCCTCGCTCTCGCCACGTCTGTCATGCCCCTGACTGTCTGCAATAGGCGACGCCAGAGGTGCTCACCGCTGATACATCTCCAACGTATCTATAAATTTTTATTGTTCCATGCTATTATATTATCTGTTTTGGATGTTTTATATGCATTAATATGCTATTTTATATGATTTTTGGGACTAACCTATTAACCTAGAGCCTAGTGCCAGTTTAAGTTTTTCCTTGTTTTAGAGTTTCGCAGAAAAGGAATACCAAACAGAGTCCAAAGGAATAAAACTTTCGCGATGATCTTTCTTGGACTAGAAGACACCCAGGAGACTTGGAGTGCAAGTCGGAAGAGCCACAAGGCGGCCACAAGGGTGGAGGGCGCGCCCAGGGGGTAGGGCATGCCCCCAACCTTGTGGGGCCCTCGATGGCCTCCTGACCTAGATCTTCCTCCTATATATACTCTTATACCCTAAAAACTTTGAGGGGAGCCACAAAACCACTTTTCCACGGCCGCAACCTTCTGTACCTGTGAGATCCCATCTTGGGCCTTTTCCGGCATCCTATCCGAGGGGGATTTGATCACGGAGGGCTTCTACATCAACACCCTTGCCTCTCCAATGAAGCGTGTGTAGTTTACCTCAGACCTGCGGGTCCATAGCTAGTAGCTAGATGGCTTCTTCTCTCTCTTTCATTCTCAATACCATGTTCTCCTCGTTGTTCTTGGAGATCTATTAGATGTAATACTCTTTCGCGGTGTGTTTGCCGAGATCCGATGAATTGTGGATTTATGATTAGCTTATCTATGAATATTATTTGAATCTCCTCTTAATTCTTTTATGCATGATTTGAAATCTTTGCAAGTCTCTTTGAACTATCGGTTTGGTTTGGCCAACTACATCAGTTTTTCTTGCAATGGGAGAAGTGCTTAGCTTTGGGTTCAATCTTACAGTGTCCTTTCCCAGTGACAGTAGGGGCAGCAAGGCACATATTGTATTGTTGCCATCGAGGATAACAAGATGGGGTTTTCATCATATTGCTTGAGTTAATCCCGCTACATCATGTCATCTTACTTAATGCGTTACTCTGTTCTTATGAACTTAATACTCTAGATGCATGCAGGAGTCGGTCGATGTGTGGAGTAATAGTAGTAGATGCAGAATCATTTCGGTCTACTTGACATGGACGTGATGCCTATATTCATGATCATTGCCTTAGATATTGGCATAACTTTGCGCTTTTCTATCAATTGCTCGGCAGTAATTTGTTCACCCACCATAATAATTCCTTTGTTGAGAGAAGCCACTAGTGAAACCTATGCCCCCCAGGTCTATTTTACAATATATTAGTTTCCCACCAACTTGCCAATTTATGTCGCCATTTTCTTACTTTGGAATCTTTTACTTTCCATTCCATAAACCAAAAATACCAAAAATATTACTTTATTGTTTATCCATCTCTATTAGATCTCAGTTTGCGAATAACCGTGAAGGGATTGCCAACCCCTTTGTCGCATTGGTTGCAAGTTTGTGTTTGTTTGTGCAAGTATTCGGTGTCTTGTCACGTTGTTTCCTACTGGATTGATCCCTTGGTTCTCAAAACTAGGGGAAATACTTACTCTACTTTGCTTCATCGCCCTTTTCTCTTCAAGGCAAAAACCAGCGCAAGCTCAAGAAGTAGCAAGAAGGATTTCTGGCGCCGTTGCCGGGGAGATCTACACCAAGCCAAGACATACCAAGTACCCATCATAAACTCTCATCTCTCGCATTACATTATTCGTCATTCGTCTGTCGTTTTCCTCTCCCCACTTCTAAAATGATTTATGAAAAGATTTTCCCTTGTCTTCGCCCTTCTTTCATTCGATCTTATGTTTCCTTGTGTTGCCATGTGCCTTCTATTTTCTTGCATCTTTGCTTGCTAAAAATCTATTGATATGGATCCTCATCCACTTGCTAATCTTTTTAAAAGATCCAATTATGATGATCCAATTGCTAGTGAGTTGAGTTCACTAGATTATCTTTATGAGGTTTTGCTTGAAATTCGTGAATCTTAAAATTGTGATGAAGTGTTGAAAGAAGAAATTTATGAAGTGATTCACGATAGCTCCTTGAATGGAAAGCATGATTGCAATGATGCTATTATAAGTTCTATAAATGTCAATTGTGTTAATGATATGCAAAACCCTAAGTTTGGGGATGCTAGTTTTGCCATGTCCACTACTTGTTGCAATGATCATGATTGGGGTGATTTTTCTTACGATCTTGAAAATTTATTTAGGCCCCACCATGATGAATATGAGATTGATAATAATGTTTGCAAAAATATTGAAAGTGGGTTTGGAAGAGTGTAAACTTTAGATCCCACATATTTTGATAATGTTCAATCTTATGAAGTTTTGATAAAAGTGGGTTCGGAGAGGTCATGGCTTTATTTTATGATAATCCCACTATTTCGGAAGAGTGTCAACTTTGCATGCATGTGGATCATGAAGAGAAAATTTCATGTGATGAATTTGATTATGATCCTACATGTAATTATTATGAGAGAGGAAAATATGGTTTTAGAAATTTTTATGTTACTAAATTACCTCTCGTTACATTGAGATTGCTATTGTTTCTTTCTTCTTCCTTGCATATGCCAGTTTTTGCTTGTCTTCATAATTTGTTTGCTTACATAATGCCTATGCATAGGAAGTATGTTAGACTTAGATGTGTTTGTCACGTGTTTTATGATGCTCTCTTTGTGCTTCAATTCTCGTCTTTCGTGTGAGCATCATTAAAATTATCAATGCCTAACTAGGGGCGTTAAACAATAGCGCTTGTTGGGAGGCAACCCAATTTTATTTTTGTTCTAGCTTTTTTAGGTCCTGTTTTGCAATAAATATTTCATCTAGCCTCTGGTTAGATGTTTTTTTTATGTTTTAATTAGTGTTTGTGCCAAGTAAGACCTTTGGGATAGCTTACGGTGATAGTTGATTTGATCCTGCTGAAAAACAGAAACTTTTGCGCCCAAGAGATTAGTTTTATTTATTAACAGAAGCGCGATAAAATACTGATTCCTTTTGCAGAGGATTAAAAAACAAATTTTCTAGGACTTCCTAATTTCTCAGGATTTTTGGAGTTACAGAAGTATTCCAAATATCCAGATTCCTACAGACTGTTCTATTTTTGACAGATTCTGTTTTTCGCGTGTTGTTTGCTTATTTTGATGCATCTATGGCTAGTATCGGGGGGTATGAACCATGGAAAAGTTTGAATACAGTAGATATTACACCAATATAAATAAAGAATGAGTTCATAATAGTACCAAAAGTGGTGATTTATTTTCTTATACTAACGGAGCCTACGAGATTTTCTGTTGGAGTTTTGTGTTGTGAAGTTTTCAAGTTTTGGGTAAGGATTTGATGGATAATGGAATAAGGAGTGAAAAGAGCCTAAGCTTGGGGATGCCCAAGGAACCCCAAGGTATTATTCAAGGATGTCAAAAATCCTAAGCTTGGGGATGCCCCGGGAAGGCATCCCCTCTTTCGTCTTCGTCTATCGGTAACTTTACTTGAGGCTATATTTTTATTCACCACATGATATGTGTTTTGCTTGGAGCGTCTTGTATGATTTCAGTCTTTGCTTTTTAATTTGCCATAATCATCATTGCTGTACACACCTTTTGGGAGAGACACGCATGAATCATGATTTATCAGAATTCTCTATGTGCTTCACTTATATCTTTTGAGCTAAGCAATTTTGCTCTAGTGCTTCACTTATATCTTTTTAGAGCATGGCGGGGATTTTTTATAGAAATTGATGAACTCTCGTACTTCACTTATATTATTTTGAGAGTCTTTAGAACAGCATCGTAATTTTCTTGGGTTATAAAATTAGTCCTAATATGATAGGCATCCAAGAGGGATATAATAAAAACTTTCACATAAAGTGCATTGAATACTATGAGAAGTTTGATTCCTTATGATTGTTTTGAGATATGAAGATGGTGATATTAGATTCATGCTAGTAAGTAGTTGTGAATTTGAGAGATACTTGTGTTAAAGTTTGTGAGTCCCGTAGCATGCACGTATGGTGAACCGTTATGTGATGAAGTCGGAGCATGATTTATTTTTTGATTGTATTCCTTATGAGTGGCGGTCGGGGATGAGCGATGGTCTTTTCCTACCGATCTATCAACCTAGGAGCATGCGCGTAGTACTTTGTTTCAATGACTAATAGATTTTTGCAATAAGTATGTGAGGTCTTCATGACTAACTAGCAAAAAGGCGTTGTGTTGCAACGGAAGAATATCACACACCTTAGCATTGATAATAATGCCTCAAGACATTCCCTCTCAGTATCATGAGCTTCTATCTGGCGGCGCCCATGAGTGGAGAGCATAGGTGACAAGCAACAATTGGATCACCAATGAAGATGTGGCAGTATGTCACGCACTACACACATATTGTACTTGTCCATAGGACGATGGCATAATGTTCGCCCATCTGCTGCTACCGCTCCAGCCAACCCACACATCTTCCAATTGCAAGCACGACCACCAAGCACAGGGAAGATGTAGAAAAATTATTGTCATATTAATGGTCAACCAAGCACATCTAGTTTAGAGCAGCATCATAGGGAAATTTACTCACACATGGAGTTTCTAATCTTGAGCTAAAATGCTCCTGGATAAACAGTAAATTTGAAAACAAATAGAAAAAATTCAAAAATTATGATTTTTTGTAGTAAACTTTAAAGAATGTTTAGACTGCAAAAAAATTCATCACGAAATCACATTGGTGCAAAGGCCTGATAAAAAACAAAATCGATGCTCTGCTCAACCAAGCACATCTTGTACAAATGCAGCAAAAGTTTAGAGTAGCATCATAGGTAAATTTACTCAGACATGGAGTTCCTAATCTCGAGCTCAAATGCTCTTGGATGAACTGTGAATTTGAGAAAACAGATTTGTTCCATAAAATTCTGTTTTTTTGTCGTAGACTATAAAGAATGTTTACAGTGCAAGAAAAAATTCATCATAGAATCATCGGTGCAAAGCGTGATAAAAACAAAATCGATGTTTGTTACTTTCAAACGCATTTTGGAGCTCTAAAATTTTTTTGGTACGACTTGCTCCCATGTTATTTTGTTATGAAAATTTGCATGCCCTTCAAACATTTCTTAAAGTTTACAAAAAAATATCAGAAATTTTTCATTTTCTTTTATTTTTTTCGAATTTACTGTTCATACTTCATAGTAGGTGGTAGATCAAATGAAGTTATTCCAAATGTGCGTATACACTTGTCCGATCATATCATGCATGAGTGGCATTAGTTGGAAATGAGTCCATCCTATAGTTCGTCAAAGCTGAGGCAAATGTAGGAAGGCAAGAAGCTTAGGGGGAGGTGCTCGGCCTAGATGGCCTACATTACTCATCTGTCGGCCCTACACCGAGGTCCACGCACGCCACCTCGGCGCCGCTCTTCTTCCATCCATGGCGCCAAAGCCAAGCATGTTCCTGCTCATGTTCTCTTCACTTCCCCATGTTCCTGCTCCTCCTCTTCACTTCCCCATGTTCCTGCTCCTCCTCTTCACTTCCCCGGCGCCAATTCTCCCCAATCGATTCCCTAGGCCACAAGCACATCCCCATCAATTCTCTTCGGTCATCCATGCCATCTCGTGGTGCTCCTTTGTTCTCATGTGCCCCCACGAGCCCCTTTTCTTTGTTCTTTCTATCACGCGCAGCCATACACCACCGATGCCCACATCTCACCCTGGTTTGTTTATTTTCAATTCCGCTTGTTTTCTTGTATAACTCAAACCTATATAAATTGATGCTCTTTAACGCAAAGGGACGATGTGGGACTATATTTAATTGCGTAGCTAATCAGTATAGTCATACAGAAAGAAAGATTGTGTGTTTGAAACATCCATTAGCAACTATTTTTTATGCGCAGCTTGGCCCAACTTGGGCCACCATGAAAGTCAAAAACAACAACTATCGGTGTCAGAACCGGCGGATCTCGGGTAGGGGGTCCTGAACTGTGCGTCTAAGGCGGATGGTAACAGGAGGCAGGGGACACGATGTTTAGCCAGGTTTTGGCCCTCTTGATGGAGGTAATACCCTACGTCCTGCTTGATTGTTCTTGATGATATGAGTATTACATGAGTTGATCTACCACGAGATCGAAGAGGCTAAACCGTAGAAGCTAGCCTATGGTATGATTGTATGTTGTCCTACGGACTAAAACCCTCTGGTTTATATAGACACTGGAGGGGGCTAGGGTTACACAAGGTCGGTTAGAAAGGAGGAGATACACATATCCGTATTGCCTAGCTTGCCTTCCACGCCAAGTAGAGTCCCATCCAGACACGGGACGAAGTCTTCAATCTTGTATCTTCATAGTCCAACAGTCCGCCCAAAGGATATAGTCCGGCTGTCCGGGACCCCCTAATCCAGGACTCCCTCAGTAGCCCCTAAACCAGGCTTCAATGACGATGAGTCCGGCGCGCAGTGTTGTCTTCGGCATTGCAAGGCGGGTTCCTCCTCCGAATACACCATGGAAGAGTTTGAATACAAGGATAGGTTCCGACCTTGCAAAATAAGTTCCCCATACCACTATAGAGAGAATAATATTTCCACAAATCTAATCTGCAGACACGTTTTGACAACATGACATCACGCCATGGCCTGGTATTTATTTGAACCGTTCTTCTCAACCAGCTCTGCACATAACGCGAGGCGGTTTTCTTGACACGTCTTGTCAAAGCAGAGATCGTGTCCCCCTTATCACGAGATTCTCATCAATACAGACGTGGGTAACCCAACCATGCCTGTTGGTATGACTCCTAAATCTTAGGCAAGTCCCAAACGGCCGCGAGGAGGACACTTGATATTCACCCTCTTTATGAAGGGGACGAGGCTTTTTCTCCCCCCCCCCCGCGCTTAATCGAATCCTTCCCCCGCCTCGAGTTCTAACACCCAAAGCTCAGGTCAGGTGCTTCGGACCTTCAACTATGTCCGGATCCAACCTTCAAGGTCGGTGGATGCCTTCCTCTGTCACAGAGGAGGACATCAAGAAGCTGAGAGAGGCCAGATATCTGACCGCCAAAATTGCGCATAGGCTGCCTACTCGAGGGCAGGTCGTCCCTACTCCCGAACCCAATGAGAGTATCGTGTTCATCCCCACTTCCTCCAAGGACTAGGCCTCGCTTTGGATCCCTTTGTTAGGGGTCTTATGTTCTATTATGGGCTGGATTTTCACGATCTGGCCCCAGATTCCCTTCTTCACATCTCGTCATTTATTGTCGTATGTGAGGCCTTCCTCCGCATTACCCCTCACTTCGGCCTGTGGCTCAAGACCTTCGATGTGAAGTCAAAGATGATCGAGGGGCGGCACGCAGCGTGCGGAGGTGCTTTAATAAGCAAAATCGCTAATGCTCCATGGCCAGAGGGTTCCTTCCCAGAGGTGTCCGGATTGTGGCAGCGGGAGTGGTTTTACATCACAACTCCCCGAAATGCCAAGTGGGTAGCTGCCCCCACCTTTCGCTCGGGCCCCCCACCGCAACTGATGTCATGGATTAGCAGGGGGCCGAGCTGGGGTCCAGCAAAGGACGTGTCAATACTGCAGAGCCATATCTGAGATCTCTTTGAGAGAGATTTCAGTCTGGTTATGGTAATGCAAGTTATGCTAGTTCGTCGAGTCCAGCCTTGCAAACGTCGGCCCCTCCGCATGTGGGAATTCAACCCGGAAGGACCACGAGCTATTCATCATTTTCTCGACATAACGCTCGAAGAGATGTACAAATCGTTCTTCGGACCCCAAATAGAGTGTCCGGACACCACCGAGGACGTGGGTCTGAGCTGCAACCGCCCCGCTACCCAAGTAAGTAATCCCATGTCGAACCTACTGTCCTTTAATTTATCATGGCATCATTCTAAAGAGCCGCTCTTTGACCAGGACTGGATAACAAAGGCGATGATGATCAGGTGTTCGGGCCCCCTTCCTGAGGGCTTGGACAATCCAGTACCGGACAAGATGCTCGAGCCGGCGCCTTATCCAGTTCCCTCAAAGGAAGATGATGGGGGAATAGAGAGGGCGAAAGCGGGCCTCACTCGCTACTTATTCCAGCCGGGACAACCAAAGGGAAGAATCTGACATTCTCTCTCCCCAGGGAAGGAAGAGGACTACCTCTGAAGTTCCGGAAACTAAGGTTTCCAAACGGGAGAAGAAATCTTCATTAGAGGGTCCTGCCTCGGAGGGTAATCTTGCCGCACAATGTCCGCGCGGGGATCAGCCCTCTTCCAAGCTATAAGTAATCGAAAAGTACTTAATAGTGGAAACATCCTACCTTACTACCGAAGACAATAACCGATGCTTGTAAATTGTAGTCCAGATTGGAGCCCTTCTCGACAAAGTTCGTCTTCGGGGGATCTTCTTCCGGAAATGATGGAGAGCGAAACGCCTCCCCCTAACACCCCGCCTCATGAAGCGGGCGACCTTGAAGTGTCGTCACGAAGGGTATCTCTGGATCCACTAAGGCCAGAGGATAACCCTTTGGCTTCCCAGAATCCCCAGTATCCGGTTCCTAAGGAGAGCGACAGCAAGGGTTCGTACAGTGTGTGGTCAGACGCGCTGAAGGATCTTCTGGGGCAAGCGGCCATCTCGGAAGCACATCGTACGCTAATGGGTACCGTAATTGAAAGGATTTCATCCGCTGAAAGCGGTTTGCATGAAGCCTTTATGAGTCTGCTGAAAGGCTTCGAGGTACATGAAATAGTGTATGTTTTTGATAGTACCGCATACGTTAGGTGTGCCCTATGCAGATAGTATCCCCTGAGACTCTGGTTGTCGTCGAGAATGGAGGCAACCCAATGATCATATACCCAGGTAATAATTCGACTGGCTTTATGTGCAGGTGGCTGAGGCTATGGTGGCTAGCCGAGCTGATGGATTTACCGAGCTAAAGGGGCAACTTGATGCGGCCGATGCCGATATCGTGCTTGTCAACCAGCGGCTTGAAGAGGCACAGGGTGAGTGATTACTCTGGTGATCATCACATAATAAGAGTAGCATGATGCCAGTTTCTTTAATATGTTGTGACTGCAGATGGAGCTGCCACCATGGAGACCCTTGGGCGGAGCTTGCCCGAGCCAAGGAGCAAGCAAGGAGTAGCAATGCGACCACTCTAAAGTTGGCCGAAGAGTTAAGGGCCGAACAGGCCGCGCATTGCGAGAGCAAGGAAAAAATAGCCAAGATGGCTGTAGAGTTAAAAAGATGCCGCTGACCGTTGCCAGCTTCTTGAAGAAGAAAACTAGGCGAAGGCGACGGACCTGGAGAAGGCCCTGGTGGCTGCCAAGGAAGCCCGCTCCAAAATTAGACGACGAAGGAGGAGCTGAATCAAGCTGTAGATATCGTGTCCGGGAAGCCCTTCTTGTTGCGGACTAAGTTTGGAGATCCGAAGTATGCTCCTCTAGACCGGCTATGGAGTTCCACGGATGCCTACATGGATTTGGCTGCAAGTGCTGCTGATGCGGCCAAGTACTTCAAGGATCAGAAAGGCCCCGGAGTGGAAAAGTTGTTCTGGTCACAGTTTCATGCTCCAGTCCGTCCGCTGCTGTTGAATGAGCGAATGGCCGAGTGGGCCGAGCTCCATAGGTTGTCCGGACTTGCCATGAGGTCCGTTTTGGGTTACTGGCCGGGAGGGCCAAGGCCGAATAGCTACTTTAGTTTAGTGCAACAATTCCTTGGTGCTGTGCCACCCATCGATGCTGTAAAGAGATCAGCGTGCATAGAGGGTGCGCGGATGGCCTTTGCCCATGTCAAGACATACTGGGCGGAGATGGAGGCCACCACTGTTGCGACACAGGGTTCGGCCAGAGGCCGAGTGGCTGCCGAGCACTACTTTGAAGAAGTTCTTGAAGGCGCTCGTTCGATAGAGGCTCAGTGCTCAAAGAATATTATGTTCTAGTGACATGTATTCCCATTGTAAAAAACAATGTTTTATTGAATTTATCAAGGCTGTATTTATACTTTTGCCCGAAAGTACTATGATGCCTCCTGTGCGGCCGTTTATGTATATATGTATATAACCTGAAAGTTTGCAGTCGTCGGCTTCCGCCCCCATGCATATAATGCGGGGGTGTTTGCAGAAAATGCATAACCACACTTGATCCAACGTCTTGGTCCGTTAAGGAGGTGATAGCACAGCAAACGAGGCAATCCGACTATATTGCTTTAACACTTTCACTTAGCCATAGGAGTTTGACGGTGGGGCTACTATATAGCCCCTGGTACATCTGCGCTCGTCCGAATACGGGGCGCGTACGTACATGACCGGGAAATGGCCCTTCGTTAATGCGGAGGAATCCTGAAGATTCCGATGAGTCATCGAGTGGTTGACCACTCTCTCGCTATATCATGACAGTTAGTTTTTGGCTTTCTCTACTGAGGTGCTCATCCGGATGAACTAGGGCACAATCGCAGTAGTTCTCCCAGTGCTACCTTAGCCGATATAATGGAACGTAAGGTACCAAAACGTTGGAGCCGGGCAAACCCAACATGTGACCAAAAGACATGATTCGGAGCTGATGCATATAGGGCCAAACTCGCGACGCCGAACACTCCCTATGGTGTTCGGTCTTTATAACATATATCGGGCAAAAAATGCCCTTAATAAGAAACCCCATGTGTCCAGGTACGTGCAAAATCCTGACATGGCCACATGCCAATAACGCCAGCATCCTTCTCGGTTGTGTGGAGTATCCAGAGGATGTGAGCAACAAGAGACAGTAAAAAAGGTTTACGCAGGGTCTTGATCTAAAAAGAAACCTTTGGGTGGGTCCCTGCTGCACGTTTGCGGCTATGTCTCTGTTGTGCCATGTCTTGGACGGGTGTAGCACGATTGTCATCTATAAAAGGAAAGAACTTAGGTGAAAGTTGCCGTGCCCAAAAGAAGAATTGGTTATTATCAATGAACTATCAAAATTCAAGAGAAGCCAACTTGAGCCGGGCTGGCCCTAATTACACGCGGGAAGCCCCTGGTATCGTTTATGAGGGTTTGATCATCAAACCAATCTCATGTATATGCTCTTGACGAGCTGCCGGATTCGTTTAACCGTGTCCGTGGTCTTGACGACCTGCCATTTTTTCTAGTTGGTGAGGCCGTCTAGGTTGCGGCTGTTAGAGCCGCCGCATCCTCTTCCGTACATAAGAAACATTCGGTATTTCCGCTAACTGAGATGATACCACGTGGACCGGGCATCTTAAGCTTGAGAAAAGCATAATGTGGTATTGCGTTAAAACAAGCGAAAGCTGTTCTTCCGAGTAGTGCTTGATAACCACTTTGGAATGGGGCAATGTGAAAAGTTAACCTTTCGCTTCGGAAGTTATAGGGAGAACCGAATACCACCTCCAGTAGTAGAGAGCCCATACAGCGGGCCTCTTGGCCTGGTATTACTCCCTTGAAGGTAGTATTATTGTGGCTTATTTGTGTCGGGTCTATCCCCATTTTGCGAACTGTGGCCTGATATATCAGATTCAGATCACTGTCGCCATCCATGAGGACTCGTGTGAAATGGTACCCATTTATTATTGGGTCTAACACCAAGGCCGTTAGTCCTTCGTGTGGGATATTTGTCTCGTGATCCCTACGATCAAAAGTGATTAGGTAAGCCAACCAGGGGTTGAACCTAGGGGTAACGGGCTCTATAGCGCGTGTGCCTCGGAGTGCATGCTTGCTTCTCCTCTTTGTGACATGGATCCACTACAAAAAAAAGACACATCCGTGACATTTTGGGCCGAACGATTTTTTTTCCTGTCATACATATGACACTTCTATGACAATAATTGTGACAAAACCTGGTATCATCATAGATGTGGTGGGCTCCTACTTCTATGACAAAAAATCATGACAGAAAATGGGCTTTTCGTCCTGGGCGGGCCGGAGACGCAACTGCATGACATTCTTTGGACCGTCCATGACGGAAAAAACCGTGGTAGAAGCGAGGGGGAGGAAAATTTCGGGGAGTTCCCGGTTACGGTGGGAGGTCGGGGGCCGAGCGATGCGCGTTTCTCTCGTACACGTACGCACGTGTGTGCGAGGCGTTGGCTCTAACTGAACCCGAGCGAGGCGTTGGGCTCTAACTGAACCCGAGCGATTGCACTGCAGGCTACGCGTTACTGAACCCGAGCGATCGATCAATGGGTGTTAACTGAACCCGATCGAGCAATTCCTTCGCTACTGCTGCTAACTGAAGTTGATCGATGGGATGGACAGTGAGTGTTGCGGGGGGGTTTGGATGAACAGTGAGCGGTGGCGTTGCCTCTGGATGAACAGGACCCCGTGGTGTGGTGGAGGGCTGGATGAACAGTAGACGGTGGAGGGGTGCCCGTGGAGGGGTGGATGAACAGGACCCCGTGGTGTGGAGGGTTGGAT